>NC_053425.1:54369288-54484294 GCF_007990345.1 Gossypium hirsutum | reverse complement strand
AATACCAATGACGATACTTCGGTAGTCTTTCACATTTTTCACATAATTCATAAAATTTTTGCATGTTGTCCAACAATGACCACAAAGCATAGAATTGCATGATAACAATCATAATATCGTATAAATAGGATTAAATGATTTAAAATAATGGTTATATTACAATATTTACATATGAACTTACCTCGATACAAAATGAGAATAGTCAAGTCTATTCCTCGTAAACTTTATTTTTACCCCGATCTCGACTCGAATCTCTTTTATCTTGATCTATAATACCAAATTAATTTATTTAATACACACATTCATCAAAACAGCCCCTAGTACGAACTTTGGCAAAATTACCATTTTGCCCCTAAACTTTCACATATTTACACTTTTACCCCAAGGCTCGTAAATTAAACCTCATCCTATTTTCTTATGTTTTATGACATGCTGATCATTTTTCCCTTCTATAGCAACATCAAATTCACACTCTAACATGTACTTATGAATATTAGGTATTTTACCGATTATGTCATTTTACTCGTTTTTACGAAAAATCACTTAGCAAAAGTTGTTTAACACAATCTAAAACTTCATATTCTACCATAAAATATCAAAATTCATACATATCATCCATGGGTAAAATTTTAAATATAAACCCTAGCTCAAAATATTGGTAGAAATAGGTAAACCGAACTAAGAGGATTTCAAAAATGTAAAGAACATTAAAAACGGGCATAGAAATCACTTACAATCAAGGCTTAAAAGTTTTGAAACCCTAGCTATGGTGGAGAGAAAAATTCAGCAGCAACTTATGGAGAAGATGTTCATTTTTGTGTTATTTTTCCCATTTTATTTCATTTAATATCCAAATGACCAAAATGTCCATCCTTACTAAACTTTCAAAAATTCCATCCATGTACAATTTTTGTCCATAAACTTAGAAATTGGTCAAATTTATATTTAAGGCCTCCTAATTAATATTACAAAGCAATTTCATAGTATAAACTTCTAGAATGCAAGTTTTGCAACTTATTCAATTTAGTCCCTAACTTCAAATTAAGCACTTTATGCATAAAATTTCTTCACGAAATTTTCACACAATCATACAATCATATTATAGACATCAAAATAATCATAAAATAATTATTTCTATCTCGGATTTTGTGGTCCCAAAACCACTATTCTGATTAGGCCCTAATTCGGGTTATCACATAAGTGTATAACACTTGTGAAAGTTTTGTGGCATAGACATAGAGTCGAGGAAGCCACATGGGAACTTGAAGAGACTATTAGAGATCAGTACCCGGACTTGTTCACCGATAAGATTTTCGATGATGAAAATCCCTAAGGGAAAAAATGTAACAACCTGATTTTGGGGCTAGTCGGAATAGGGGTCTCGAGACCAAAAATATGAAGTTGGATAAATTATTTTATTATTATTTTGGAGTCATAGCATGTTTATAATAGTATATGAAAATTTTGGTGAGCTAATTTTGACGTTTGTGAGCCCAATTACGAAAAAGGACTAAATCGCATAAAGTGAAAAAGTTTTATTTTGAAAGCTAAAGGTGTTATTTATTAGAGAAACAAAATTGGGGATTTTAAAGGGCAATTAGACCCCTAGAAATAGAGTGGCCGGCCATAGGAGACATATGTAGTCAAATTTTCAAAATTTGTTAGGTTAGGTGACCAATTTTGACAAAAATGGAAATAAAATAAAGATGGATGATATCATCCCTTAATCATCTCTTTTCTCCACTAAAAATTAGCCATTGAAGGGGTTTTGAGAGTTTAAAATTTTCAGCAACTTGAAGCACTCGCAAGTAAGTGATTTCCATGTCCTTTGTTGATGATTTTTGTATTTTTGAGACCCTTGAAGCATGAGCTTTCAAATGAGGGGTATATTGATCGCGTGATTTCGTGATAGGTTTTAAATATTTATAATTAATCGTTCTTGAAACTAACTATTATCGCGATGTAGGCAAGTGTACCTATCGAACAGTAGTATAGTTTTAGCAAGACTGGATTGTCAAACCCAAAGGAAGTAAAAGTACTAGTAATGACTGTCTTTTTATTATCTAGCCTAAGAATAAAGAGGTTTTTGTTTTAACTAACTAATCATCTAAACTATGAATTCACAGAGAATGGAATTGGGGAATTGCTTTTGGAAAAATTGATTGAATTAAGACAATACTTAAGGAAAAATCCACCTAGACTTTACTTGTTATTTGGCTCCGAATCGGACGATTTATTCATTTAACTTGTTCCGTAGAGATCCCTAAGTTATGTTATTATCCCTATTCAAGACTAATAACATCTAATCCCTAGATTGAATAACTGAGACTTTTCTCTAATTAACACCCTAGGGTTGCATTAACTCGATCTATGGATCCCCTTATTAGGTTTCACCCTAATCCGGCAAAATCTTGTCACCCTATGTCTAGGCGCGCAAACAACTCAACTTAATTATGACAAATGTACTCTTAGATAGGGTCTATTCCTCCTCTAAATAAGAGCTTATTTTGAATCAGTATCCTGAGATATCACAACAAGAATTAAGAACACATAATTAAGAACAAGTTAAATATTTATCATACAATTCAGAAAATAATAACAAGATTCGTCTTAGGTTTCATTCCCCTTAGGTATTTAGGGGTTTTAGTTCATAACTAAATAAGAAAAAAAACTCAGAATAATAAATAATACAAAACATAAAGAAAACACAAAACTCCTGAAGGGAAGTTGAGGAGAGATCGTCAGTCTTGATGGTGAATCCGGCTTCTGAGATGGATCAATCAGCTTCCTTGGAGTAATTCCTTACTCCCTATTCTATGCCTCCCTTTTCTTCCTCCTATAGGGTGTATTTATAGGCTTTGGAATGTAACACCCCTATCCCGTAACCGTCGCCGGAATAGGTAAGGGGCATTACCGGACTTGTAACTCATGTCAGAACAGTAAAATTTTGAACTTTTTCTTGAAATAAAGATCATTCATTTAAATAAGTACTAAGCACAGCCAGGGATAAAATTTAAACTTCTCTAAGTAAACATTCAAAAGATGCCATTTTCGCATGGCTTATATACATTAACCAAAAATATTCTTCCGCCACTAGTCTATTCTATACATGCCATAAAATAATTCTAAACATAATAGTAACAAGCAGTGGATAGTGATGTGTGACTAGTTGCTGACGATCTCTGAGCCTGTAGCTTCGCAATGAGATCTATAAAACAGAGAAAACAAAGTAAACGGAGTAAGCATTACAATGCTTAGTAAGTTTTAAGCAGTGTCAACAGATAACAATCAAATTATAACATAGTTGTTCGTATTTTTATTTCACTCTTCCTTCGGGCATACCATCCCTTTACCGAATATGCACATCTCATCATATACAATAGGCAGATAAACTTTCACATAAAAGTGAGCTCATGTGACATAGATATATTGTATGATTTCACATAACCTCTCACATTGATCCGATATCACATAATCATAGGAATAGTCTCATAGATTGCTCTCGTATGCATCACATAACTACCTTATGATTTAGTTCAAATCAAGCTCACATATAAACTTGGAGTACATACCTGTTTAACCTTTCGCATTGAATATATTTATAAGAAATTCTTATTACGAAGTCTTATAGCTTTAACCTCTACTCGGATTATCGGCGAGACCTTTAGCTTAGACGAAATCTCCACACGAAGTTATCGGGTCTTACCCGGACAAAATCTCCACACGTAGTCATCGGGTCTTACCCGGAATATATTTCCAAGTTTCATGTACATTTAATCACATGTTACAACATTCACATCGACTATCATATTTGTAATTTATTTGCCTCATCAAATATCTAATAATACACACCTTTCACATTTGGTCGTTCGGCCACGATATACGCACCTCGCCTACATATTTCACACGAGCCATTCGGCTTTACCACATATACATATCTCATACATATTTCACACTAGCCATTCGGCTTTACCACATATACATATCTCATATATATATTTCACATTGACCATTCGGCTTTATCACATATATGCATGTTCATATTCATCACATTGGCCATTCGGCCTTATCACATATATGCATGTTCACATTCATCACATTGGCCATTCGGCCTTATCTCATATATACACATAAAATCCTAAATCAAAATATAAATTTTCATGTATTCACATCACAATTATCCAAATATACTTCACATAGCACATATGCTATCATGTATACACTTTGTCTTGGCCGAATCTACATCAATCATTTTCCAATGAATAATTCAATTTCACGCCATACTATCATTTCATATTCGAATACTCATAAACTTACAATTTCACAAATTTTAATATCAAAGATCCTTCTAACACTCATATATAATTTTACAATATCACGATTTAGAATTCACGTATGGGTTTAATCAATAGCATATGAGCAACTAAAACAAGTTTTATCCATGTTTACAACAAAATCACATATTCACTACGAGCTGTTTTCCTGAGCAATAGTCACTAGATTATTTATAAATGGAGCTAAAAAACTCCAAATCACTTGCTGTTAGTTTTCCCTGAATATAGACTCATATATCTTCCATCCATAAAATTTCCAGAATTTTAGGTTTGGCCAATCAATACCAGATTTTTCTTAAGGTTTCCCCTGTTTCACTATTTGACTAATCTGACCACTCTTCACTACGAATCAAATTTTTCATTGTACAGAATTCAAAATGTGTTCTATTTGATTTAATTTGAAACTAGACTCATTAAGGAGTCTAAGAATATAAATTTTATCTTATAACCATTTTTGTACAAATTATAATGATTTTCTAAAAACAGAACAGGGGATTTTGGAGTCATTCTGACACTGTCCCACACAACTTTAAATATCTCTTTATAAGAAATTTCTTTGCTTACACGGTCTCTTTTATAAGAAACTAGACTAACTAAGCTCTGATTACATATTTTATTCAGCCTATAATTCCACACCAACAATTTATAGTGATTTTCTAAAATCACGTTACTGCTGCTGTCCAAAGCAATTTATTACATTTTACTCTTAAATTTCCAAGTCCAAACACTTATGAACTTACCATTTGAGTTTAAGACATATTATGGCCACATCATATATTATTAAATCAACTCATTATGTCCTATTATGATTGAATTTACTCAACGTTTAATCACTTAAAACTTACCTCGGAAGTTGTCGAACGATTTCAACGGCTATTCGATTACCTTTTCCTTTCCCCTATCCAACTTTGATCCTCTAAGCTCTTGAGCTAAATCAAACAAATTTACTTCCCAATCAAACATAGTCATACGGCATCCATATACATTTTAAAACCAATTCATTTGAATCAATTGACCACTTAAGTCTATTATCATTCGTTTTCAAATTTGTGTACTTGATAAGTCACATTAAACAATTGTATATGTAACTTTAACACATATTTATATTCGAATGTCTCACTGACACAAGGCGTATACATAAGGTATCAACATACATATAAATATATTTTAGTCGATTACTCAAGTTATGCAGAACATGTATGTATATACACTCTCATACTCATTATTATAAATGTTGCCGAATACTCATTTAATAATCAGCTCATATATTCATACATGGACGATTTGAAGTTTCCTTTAACCAATTATATAATCGGCAATGGCTACAATAACTTATCAAGCCTTAGAAACTTCTTTAACCCTTTTAACTTCATCTTATTACCCCTAAAGTCCGAATGCACACATAACAAAATATAATGCCAAAACGCCATTAACTAATAAAATCACACATACACAATTTATATACAAATTTCATCCTCACAATGTATATAATTCATTCGGCCATTCATCACTCACCTAACAAAACTTCATATCAAATTCCTATGACCGATTACACCTATACTTACATTCCAATATTCGTAATATTCAAAATCACATTCTAAATAAAATAGTCATGAACAATGCCGAATCCTTAAGTGTTCAAACATAATTTTTTTTTACTTAACTCAAAACATATAAACAACATTTGTTCAAGACATCAAACCTCTTTAATTTCGGCTATAACTAATATAAACATTCACAAATCATATTCTTAGGAAGACCGATTTCTTTCCATAACACATTCATCATCAATACTTAGATGAAACAACCAAAATCCCTTCCTTTATACCCTAGCCGAATGCTCCAATCATCCATCAAAATTACAAATTTTAGCATGGGCTAAGTAAGAACCATAATTATTTACCTAACACAAGATAAAATTTCACAATTTGACATAATATACTAACCTTTTTAATGACTCAAGTGACCCAAAAATTCTTCCCCTCCTTTGTTTCTTCTATTCGGCCAAGTTGAACAACAAAGAAAGAACTTTGTTTTTTCCTCCCCTTTCTCTAGTCACGGCAATGGGGAGTAAAGGGGAGACAACTTTGGTTTCTCTTCCCACTCCCCTCATATTTTATTACTCTTCCCACACATATTAGCATAAAATGTCTATAATATGTTTTACCCCATAGCATGGCCGGCCACCATCTAGATTTTTGGCTAATTTGACATGCAAACCCTTCTTTATACAATATGCATTAATAGGTCCTTATAGATTAACCTATCGCATTTCAAAAGTGTCACACATAAGTCCTATTACTAAATTGACATGCAATCGACTAAATCGAAGGTTAAAACTTTCACACATTCATATTCACATATAATAAACATAAAATATGACGGCTAATTATTTTTATGACTCGATTTTGTGGTCCCGAAACCATTTTTCGACTAGGGTCAAATTAGGGGTGTCACATGGAATGCCTAAGAGCCCTCAAAATTAGCCTTTCTTCGAATTGGACTCAACTTGGGCTCAGTAGGGTCACGTCCGTGTGCGATTACTTCAGGCCTTGCTCGAGCCTGCCAAATTGACACGGCCGTGTGGTTTGCATGTGTGAGGAGGTCCAGGCCATATTGATTTCGTACTTTAGCCCATTTTCTCTATTTTTGGCCCATTTCTCGTTCCTTTTGCTCTCCTATGCTCTTTGAAGTATAAAACATGAAATTAAAGCATTAGGAGCATCGAATTCACCAATTCTAATGGAAAATCATCCATAAAATACGTTAAACATGGGGTAAAAATATGTATAAATTACGATTTATCATATATCTTGCAAAATGGTTGAAGTTCTAGGGTTTTTCGATGATAGCATTTAGCATTTTTTTTGAAATTTTATGGAATAATATGAGTCTTAGTTGTGTAATAGACAACTTTTGTAAAAGGTGTTATCATGAAAACACCTAAAGGGACCATTTTGCACAAGTTGTAAAATAAGTGATAGATGTGTGAAATAGAGAGAATTTGGGGTTGCTATACAAGTAAAAAGAGTTCAGCTAAGTTTATAATGCAAAGAAATTTGATAAAAATCGATTTTCGAGCATAGGAGTAAAATGGTCATTTTGCCAAAGTTTAGGGGCAAAATGGTCATTTTACTGAAGATGTGAATTTTTAATTGCTTAAACTTACTTAGTGATTAAATGAGTGTATTTTGCTATTATAGATCAAGAAATACAGAATTTGAGCCTAGACCGGGGGAAAGCCAAGCAAATCGTCTAAATTGACTAGTCGCCCACATTTTGTAGTTCGAGGTAAGTTGTATATAAATAATGCAACTACATTGTTAATGTATGTATTGAATTGTATTGAGTTAATATAGCATGAATTGTTTGGTTGTGAAATTGAGAATGTATAAGGATAATTGAGATAGTGGAAATTCCGTTGTAACCTTAGGAAGTAAATCAGATATTCATGCCATGACGTTTGGGTAATTTGTTTGTGAGCTAGTGCAAGACATATCTGAGACATGCATCGGCCACATTATGAGAATCAATGTAAGACCATGTCTGGGACATGGCATCGACATTGAGACGAGAGCTAGTGTAAGACATGTGTGGAACATACATCGGCCTCCAGACGTAAGCTAGTGTAAGACATGTCTGGGACATGCATCGGCTACGAGATGATAGTTAGTGTAAGACCATGTCTGGGACATGGCATCGACTTGAGATATGATCCAGTGTAAGACCATTTCTGGGACATGGCATCGGCACTTTACCCAAGTCTGAGGCTTAATGAATATCCGGTAGCGTTCCAAATGGTTTAACGGTGAACGTTATGTTCTTAAGCTAACGTGGAAAGTATAACTGTGTTGTGAGTGGTACAGGTACCTAATTGGTATGTATGAGATATGAGCTTATTGAACAATATGTAACTAGTATGGATGGTAATGAGTAAGTTATGCCTATGCCTATCTTGGTATCATGAGCATGTGGATCATTGATAAAATGTTGTTGTTGTGTACATACTTATATGCAACTTACTAAGCTTTTATGCTTACTCCTTTTTCTTTCCATTTCCTTATAGTGCTGCCTAACTAGCTTAAGGATTCCAGAAGTCAGAGATATCAATCACACTATCAACCGAAACACTCGATATAGTTGGATTTATATTTTTGAATATGGCATGTATAAGACTTAGACTTTATTATTTTGTGTCTTTGGGAATTGGCCAAATATGTTGGCTTGGGATGGAAACCATTTAATTAGTATTAAGCTTTGAAGGGTAGTTAATATTGATTTTGAGTTTATGAAAGATGAGTTCTCACGGTTGAATGAATGTCTACTATGGCTGATTTAGTAATAGGAGTTATACTTGTTTCGATATTGGTTGGTATTTGTATGGATCTATATCTGTAAGGGTGAGAATGGGGCTTGGTAAATAGACTTATATTGTCCACATGGGTAGACCCACGGGTGTGTGTCTAGGCTGTGTGTGACACACGGTCTGCCCAATGGGCGTGTAGTCTGACCATGTGTCCCCTACATGTAAACATTTCAAGTTAGTATGCATGGTAATAAACACACGGGTAGAGACATGATTGTGTGTCTCAGCAGTGTAAAAGACACGGCCCAGCACACGGGCGTCTACCTTGGCCATGTGACATTATGAGCATGCTGACGTCAGAAACAGAATATCCATGTTTTTGCACACGAGCTAGGACACGAGCGTGACGTGGCCGTGTGAGGGACACAAGCCAATGACACGGGCGTGTATCTGGCCGTGTGAAAACCCCCTTAGGTGTGAATTATAAATTAATTTTACACAGGTGTGGGACACGGACGTGTCCTAGGGTGTTTAGGCCGTGTGAGCAACACGGGCCATCAGCACGACCTTGTCGAGTTGGTCACACGGACGTGTACCTTGTATTAAGGACAAATTTTTATAGTTGGTTTAAGGAACCGACATAGTCCCAAATGGTTTTTAACGGTCGATTCGAGGCTTGTAGCCCATAATAAGAAGTTTAAGATCGATATTGAAAAAGTTTTAAGTTTGAATCTAGTCTCGGTGACTTGAGATTTGTTGTATGCATGAGATCAAGTTAGGTAATGCCTTGTACTCCTCCCCAACGTGCGTTACGGGTATAGGGTGTTACAAGGTAAATGACTCATATACCCCTATGATATGTATGACTGTAATCGAGCATGACATGATTTGCATTCATGTATGATATTATGACATGACATATTGCACTGGGTTAGGTTATTATATGTGGAGGAAGTCTACTGTACAGGTAGCTCTACTGCAACTACTGTTTAGTGACACAACCGGTGCTATATATTGGAGTGTAGGGATGGGTGGGTCGATTTTATCCCCACATAGAGTGTAGGGCTAGACGGAGTGAAGTGTAGAGGATGGATGGGTAGGATTTCTGATTCCATTTCTGCCACTGTTACTGAAATGGGCTATGGCCCACACTGATACTGTAACAGCCCAAAATTTACCCTAGTCGGGAAGTGGTTTCGGGACCACAAAACCAAGTCATAAAATTTAGTTAAAATTTTATTTACATATCTTATATGTGTGATAGTACTTGTGTGAAAATTTGATGTTTTAATTTTTGTATTAGGAATGTGAATTTTGCTTGAAAGGATCTAGTTGAGAGACTTAGAAAATTTTGATAGGTAAATAAGTAAGGACCAAATAGTATTAAAATAGGAAAGTTTGGGCTTGCATGTCAAAGTGCCCAATTCTTGATAAGTGGCCGGCCAAGCATGACTCCATTCCTCCAAGTTTATGTTGTTTATTATTTAATATTGGTAAGTAAATTAAAATAAATTAAAGAAAGGAATTAAAAAGGAAGAGATGAATAAAATAAGGAGGGAAGAGGGAGTGTTCATCTTTTTTTTTTCTTTGGCTATTGCCGTGAGTGAGGAGAAGGAAGGGAGATTTGGTTATTGGATTTTGGCTTGGAAGATGGCTAGAATGAGGTATGTATTGAATGATTCTTGAAAATCTATGCATGTTTGAGATGGTTAGTTCAAATTCTACTCATCCTATAGATTAGACTTAGGATTTTGAGGTTGAAATTCGGCCAAGAAGCTTGAAACTCTTAGTAGATGTGTTAATGTCATTAAAATGGATAGTAATGTAGGATATGGTGAGTGGTTAATTGCTTTTAACTTGAAAGTTGAGGTTAAAAGGGGTTAAGTGATTGCCGAATCTAATTTAGGGGTGGAGGATTGTGTTCATGTTATATTGGATAAGTAGAGGTTGTAATGAGGTTGAAATTGTTGAATTGTTAGCTTGGTAACTAATGAAGTAATCGGCCATATGGGGTAAAAATGGGATGTTCATTTTAGTTGTTGTTTCATTTTTGTGAGAAATGGGTCAAGTATTCATGAGATGAAATTGTGTGATTAGATAAATTAAAGGTAATAGTATAGTTGATGAATATATATAGATATACATATTCGGCCATCACTTAGGAGCTTATGTGATGTTGAGTTTAAGCTTTGCATATTCGGCTATATATATATATACATATATGTGTAAGCCCATTCGTGATACTACCTTAGGACTATGTATATATAACCGACAAAAGAATGGGAAAAACTAGCAAGGGTGAATGCCGAATGAGCTATAGGAGGTGTGGATGACTTTTATGCATGTGGGTGTGTGTGTATGCCATTTAGTTGGTGACATTCGGCATTTCTTAATTAACATTAGAGATGAGTGAATGAAATCGGCATGTGTATTTGTGAAAATGCCGAATGTGAACTTGGATAATATTGAGTAATGTATGTGCTTTAAAATGATGGAATGGAGTGGATGCTTTAAATGTGTTATGAACAATTATAAGTTAAATTAAGGGTTGCTAAATTACCATTGTCATTGCCGAATATACAAACATACATATGCATGTGTAATTGAAGTATGAATGTTTAGCAAGATGGTTAAACTAGTTAAATTATTGATTTAGCTCAAGGAGTTAAAGGAGGTGAATCGAGCAAAGGCAAAGAAAAGGTCATCGAGTAGCCGAGTTGGAACCGTCTTACCCAACACGAGGTAAGTCATTAAGCATGTAGTTGGTATTATTTCAAATGGTCATAATGTTTATGTATTGATGCTGAATGGAATGAATAAATATACATATATATATATGCATGTACGTATGTGATGATGAAATTGTTGAATGAAAAGAAAAGAGGTAAGATGTACTGAGTTGTTGATCTCGGCACTAAACGTGCGGGTATAACCATTTATGACCATGAGATTGGCGCTAAGTGCGCGGGATTAAATTGTATAGCACTAAGTGTGCGATTTGACTATGTTGCACTAAGTGTGCGAAATGAATATGATGCACTAAGTGTGCGAATTGACCATGCGGCACTAAGTGTGCGAGTTTGACTATGTAGCACTAAGTGTGCGATTTGATTACGTAGCACTAAGTGTGCGAGTTGATTATATAGCACTGAGTGTGCGGACTCAATATACATTCGTGAATCATTATGGACACTATGTGTGCGACACTATTGAGTCGATCGCGGACAGCGGATCGGGTAAGTGTCTTGAGTACATGGCTAATAGGTGCTATGCTTATACTTGGTGTTGAGCTCGGTAAGTTTGAACCTATGTGACAAATATACTTGAAGTCACGTACATAAAAATTATCGTAGGATGGGTGAAAGGCCGTTTAGTCGTTTGATTGTAACGAAAATAAATTGATTTATGAAAATGCTTCAATGTCCTATTGATGAGTATATGGAATGTGAATGCATGAATTGATATGAAATTGAATCGATAGGTTGGAGGAACTATGGTATGGTTCGGTATGGATGGAGTAAATTGTCTCGTTCCATTTTGTTTCCTCTTGTGATAATGTTATTGATGGATGGTAGTGCATTGCTTATGACTTACTGAGTTATAAACTCACTCGGTGTTTCCTTGTCACCCATTATAGGTTGCTTGGACTCATCTATTTTTTGCGGGGTCAGGCCGTCATCGAAGTCATCACACCGGATAGCAAGTTTTGGTACTTTCTTCTTAGTTGGCTTAGAAGAACATTTTGGCATGTATAAGCTATTACGTTGTGTTTGAACTTTGGCATGTAAACTTTAAGCCATGCGAAAATGGCACGAATGTTCGATTGAGTTGGATCAAGGGTAGGCATGAAATGGACCTAGTTACTTTCGTAACAGATGCTGGCAGCAGCAGTGTCATGAGATTGAAAAATCACTAAAAATAGTAGGAGTGGAATTAATTGATGAATAAATTATGTAATCGAAGCTCGATGAGTCTATTTTCATGAGGAAGTAACGAAAAGATCATATGGGCAGTATATTAAGAGATAATCAGATTTTTGTGGGACAGGGCCAGAACGGTTTCTGGATTCCCTGCTCCGACTTTGGAAATTCGTTATAAATTAACCAGAGATAATTAGGGGTCATACCATATATGTACAGATTCCTCTCTGAGTCTAGTTTTCATAGAAACAAACGGCATCAGTATTGAAGCCCCGTGCAGGGAGATATCCAAGTCGTAATGGGCAAAGGTCAGTGTAGTCGACCCCTGCAACATGGGAGACTTTGACTAATAAACTGTACTAATTGGCCCGACCAAAAATTCTAGAAAAAAATACATAGATGGGCACATGAGTCTAGTTTCTCGAAAAAATTACGAAACTGATTTTCGAGTTAGGAAACTCAAGATATGATTTTTAAAACGACTAGTACACAGATTGGGCAGTGTCTGGAAAATAAATTTTATAAGGGGTTAAAGTCAGTTAACACCTCGTGTTCGACTCTGGTGTCGGTTTCGGGTTCGGGGTGTTACAGATACTGATATTGTAGTGGGCTATGGCCCTAACTAATACTGGACTGTAACGCCCCGTACCCGAGACCGTTGCCGGAGTCGGACACGAGGTGTTAACGGACTTAATTCATTTATTTATACAGTTCATTTTAAAATTTCCAGACAAGCTGGCTAACTGCATCACTGTCACCTTAAAAATCATATCTCGAGCTCCAAAACTCGAAAACTTATTCCGTAAATTTTCCCTAGAACTAGACTCATATATCCATCTAAAAATATTTTTCTAGAATTTTTGGTCGGGCAAATTAGTACAGTTTATTAGTTAAAGTCTCCCCTGTTTCAGGGTTCGACTACTCTGACCTTCATGCATTACGATTTAGATATCTCCCTGTACAGGGCTTCAATACATATGCCGTTTGTTTCTAATGAAACTAGACTCAAAAAGGAATCCTTACATATAAAGCATGACTTCTAATTATCTCTGGTTAATTTATGGTAAATTTCCAAAGTCAGAACAGGGGATCCAGTAATCGCTCTGGCCCTGTTTCACAAAAACTTAAACATCTCGTAAATTACAGCTCATGTGGTCGTTTCGCTTCTTCCATATGAAAATAGACTCATCAAGGTTAGATTACATAATTCATTCATTATTTATTTACATTTCTACTATTTTTAGTGATTTTTAAAACTTACAACACTGCTGCTGTCAGCATCTATTTTAAGGCAAATTTCACCTATTTCATAGTTTCCATGATTCAATTAGCAAATTAACATACATTATTTCCAAGTATGTTCACTATTAGCCACGACGTACGTAGCACCAATAGAACCATGATTGGCCATTCCAATGGCTAGTCATTACCGAACATTTCCACGTCACTTAATAACCATACCATAAGACCATGATGTTATACTTCAAAATATACGAGCTATTTTCGCATGGCTATACGAATATACATTACAAATGGGTACTCAATTAACAACAAGGGTCAGCCCTATACATGCCATTTTCAAATTGAACTAAAAGAGTACCAAAAGTGGTTTAGATAGTGTGGACAACTTCGAATTTGACACTCCCGAGTCCGATAGCTGACGAACCAAAATCTATAAAACAGAGAATCAAAGAAACGGAATAAGCATTTAATGCTTAGTAAGTTTTGAGTAATGAAATTAGTTTTGACTAAAGTATAACATTCATATGGCTAAATGAATAACATCATATATGCACATTCTCATAATCATACTTACTTTATATGCACATTCTCATAATCATACTTACTTCACGCTTCAATCAATATATTCATACACAAGGTATCAAACCTAATTAAAGGCCGAAAGTTCGTTAATCAATTGAACGAATACTATTTAAAATGAATCGACTTTTCCGATGCATATACGAAACATACCTTATCGTTTGGATTTTATGAACGTATTAATTGAAATTATTACAGCAAGATCGCTCACTTCCAAACCCAAGTATCTTCGGGATTTAGCCGGATATAACAACTCGCACAAATGCCTTTGGGTCTTAGGCCGGATATAGCAACTCGCACAAATGCCTTCGGGTCTTAGGCCGGATATAGTAACTCGCACAAATGCCTTCGGGTCTTAGCCCGGATATAATCACTAGCATAAATGCCTTTGGGACATAGCCCGGATATAGCAACTCGCACGAATGCCTTCGGATCTTAGTCCAGTTATCATTCGAATAATCATGCACATATGTCCACAAATCATAACACATCTTTATTTCGTTTTCATTACTAGAACTCAGTCACAAGGCACTTATCTATCATTACCATTTTCGGCTCAATAGCCACATACAAAGAGCATGGTTTTGATTCGCTATATAACATGATCTCCATACGCATTCGGCTGCCCGTCATAAGTATAAACTAATTACCTCAATATATAATTCAAGTAGAATCATTATATCGCCGTTTATTTGTTATGCTTATATGTCATGACCTAATCGAATCATAATCTAAGTTCCATTACTCGAAAACTTACCTCGGATGTTGTCGAACGATTTCAACGGCTATTCGATCACCTTTTCCTTTCCTTTATCGGATTTAGTTCCCCTTTGCTCTTGAGCTTAATTTAACAAATAAATTGATTTAATCATTTTGAACATCAAAGAGAAATTTAAGGTACTTAGCCCATATATATTAGGCATTAGAGTCATATATGTATGAAATCATGAATCAAATTGAACATATTAGCCAATATTCTCCTTTAGCCGATTTTCTAAGTCAAGATAAAGCCATCAATATGCTTACCTATAGCCGAACATACAACATCAATCTATGTATTCATTCATGTGGCCGAATATGCATGTCTATGTTGAGGCCGATTATATACTTAATACATTCTACAAATATGGTTACTTGTATTGACTAAATACCATTTTGTTTCAAGTTCAAAACTCGGCTAATACACATATATACACTAGTAATCAAATACTAACATTTGCACTTCACCTTAATAGCTAGCTTAGCAAACCTTAATTTAACATATAATTGTTCATAACACAATTAAAGCATCCTCTCCATTCAATCAATTCAAAACACATACATTACTCAATAATATTCAAAATCATATCCGGCCTTAGTACACACTTGTTAGCCGATTTTTCTCCATTTAGCAACTAATGCACATATGTTCTCATTTGTTAGACTCTACTTCACCTAACTACCATTTCTCATCCAAATAACATGAACAACAACCATTTCTTGAACATTATCTCATGACCGATTACTCATGTTACCAACAAGATCCAAAATTTGGACATGGGCTAACTAAGGGACTTAGTAACTAGCTTAATACATTCAACAATTTCAAAAGCTACCATGAATTACATACCTTATTCAAGACTAGAAGGGTGGCCGAATATTTGTTTCCCCTTCCCCTTTCTTCTTAGCATTTTCGGCCAAGGATGTTAAAAGATGAACACTTTTTTTTTCTTTCCTTTGTTTTATTCACTTAATTATTTTAACACCCTTTTTCTTTATTTTTTTTATAATTTATGCCATTAATACATTATTTTATTGTTATTACCCATCACATTTTGTCTATCCTCATTGTCATGGCCGGCCACTACTATCAAAGTGGGGAAATTAACATGCAAGTCCACCCTTTTGATTACATGCACTAATAGATCCTTATAGATTAACCTATCACATTTCAAAAGTGTCACACATAAGTCCTATTAACTAAATTCACATGCAATTAACTAAATCGAAGCTTAAAACTTTCACACACTCATATTCACATATTTTAGACAATAAATATTATACTCAAATACTTCGGTGACTCGGTTTAGCGGTCCCGAAACCACTTTCCGACTAGGGTCAATTTAGGGCTGTCACATGAACTATCACTGAAATGGGCTTAGGCTCGAATTGTGTTTGCCTATTGTTTGACTGACTATTGTTAAGGGATTACACACTGAGTTTACTTAAGCTCACCCTTCAATTTTTCTATATAGGTAAACCTTAGGCGGATCGGTGTTGCGAGAGACTCGATGGTGGCCACACAACTGTTTTTGTTTCCTTTTAATTTATAAGTAATTTAATTTGGATTTCTATTTTGTAATAAGGCCTTTTAAAGTTTTTATTTTGATTTTGGGATTTATATACTTTGAATCATATCTGTTAGGTGTAGGCCATGGTTTTTCAAAGAGCTAAATGCATTTTAAAAACTCCACGTTTTTGCAACACATATTAAAAAACTTCTACAACAATCATTGTTTTTTTTTTAAATGCAATAACAATCTAATATCATTAACATTGTGCTAAGCCAACTAGAGTTTAACACGAAGAAAGTTATTCTAAATCTTTTGTAAAGATCACAACGAGGTTTTTAATATAGAACTATGTTTTTCGAAATACACTTCAATGTGACATCGCAGATTCAGCCATAACGTCTAGGCCAGGTTTGGGGTGTTACATTTAGTGGTATCAAAACCAAGTTGCAAAACTTGGTTGTGGATTTGGGTTTCTGTTTAAACTTGGAATTTCAAAAAAGAACTGCTTTAAATGATTTGAAGTACTTGAAAATGTTTTGCTGAATGTGTGGTACACCGAGTCTCTGGTGCCGATTCTATAAGTCTTCTGAAACTACTGTCTATTTAAATTGAAATACTGAGAACATTGTTGGTAATAGACTGTACTGAAATACTCTGTTTAGGGTAACCTAAAACTATAGTAAGATTGCGATCTGTGAAAACAAAACTCTAAATTATTGATAATATTTTCCATAAAATATCTTGTAATAAACACTAGAACTATAAACTAATGCATAAAATTTATAATTTAAATAATACGCAAACTGATAATAAGCACCAGAGGTACTCGAGGAAGGGGTACAGGATGCTGCGGCGGGGGCCGTGGAGGTGCTCGGGCTGGGTCGTCGGTATCGGGCCATATGCCTAACAATGAAGCTAGGGAGGCACCGGCTTCACTTGTAGCTGAGACTGGGTCACACGATTGTGCAGTTGGGGACGACACACTGTCCCAAGCTATGTTAAAGGTCGCTGGGCCTAATATTGGTACTGTGGGCCGTGGGTCAGTGATGGAACGACTCAGGTCTAATGGGGCTGAGATTTTTAGGGGTATCGCTGGAGCTACCCCTAATGTGGCTGAATATTGGATTGAGGCCACAGAGAGGATCATGGATAACCTTGACCGCACCCTAGAGCAGAAGCTAAAAGCTGCAATGTCATTATTGTGAGACGAAGCCTATCAGTGGTGGCTTACAGTTAAAGAGGGTACTCAGCCTGACCAGTTGACCTGGGAGTTGTTCAAGACTGCGTTCCAAGGAAAGTATGTGGGCACTAGTTATGTGGATGCCTGGAGAAAAGAGTTTCTGAATTTGACCTAGGGGGATAAATCTGTAGCTGAATACATGTAACACCCCGAACCCGAGGCCGTCGCCGGAGTCGAACACGAGGTGTTAACAGACTTCAAACCACTTAAAAAAAATTCCCAGACAAGCTTCCAGTCTGCGTACTAGTCGCTTTAAAAATCATATCTTGAGTTCTGAAACTCGAAATCCAGATCTGTAAATTTTCCCTGAAACTAGACTCATATGCCCATCTACATATTTTTTTCTCAAATTTTCGGTCAGGCCAATTAGTACAGTTTATTAGTCAAAGTCTCCCATGTTACAGGGATCGACTACACTGATCTTTGCACATTACGACTTGGATATCTCCCTGCACAGAGCTTCAATACTGATGCCGTTTGTTTCTATAGAAACTAGACTCAGAGAGGAATCTATACATATATGGCATGACTCCTAATTATCTCTGGTTAATTTATAATGAATTTCCAAAGTCGGAACAGGGAATCCAGAAACCGTTCTGGCCCTATCTCACGAGAACCTAAATATCTCTTAACATACTGTCCATATGATCGTTTCGTTACTTTCCTATGAAAATAGATTCATCAAGGTTCGTTTACTTATTCATTATTTAATTCCAATCCTACTATTTTTAGTGATTTTCCCAAAATCTACATCACTGCTGCTGCCAGCATCTGCCTTTAAGGTAGACTTTACCTATTTCATAGTTTCCATGATTCAACTAGCCCTTTTTGCATAAATAGCACAAATTATGATAGTGATTAACCATTCCATACCAAATGATTATAACATTATGCTCAAACATATATAAGCCATTTTCGCATGGCTATATACATTAACCAAAATATTCTTCCGCCACTAGTCTATTTTATACATGCCATGAGATAGTCCAAAACATAGCAGTACCAAACTGTGGATAGTGATAGTGTGACTAGTTGCTCACGATCCCCGAGCCTGTAGCTTCGCAATGAGATTTATAAAACAGAGGAAACAGAGTAAACGGAGTAAGCATTACAATGCTTAGTAAGTTTTAAGCAGTGTCAACAGATAACAATCAAATTATTACGTAGTTGTTCGTATTTTTATTTCACTCTTCCTTCGGGCATACCATCCCTTTACCGAATATGCACATCTCATCATATACAATAGGCAGATAAACTTTCACATAAAAGTGAGCTCATGTGACATAGATATATCGTATGATTTCACATCACCTCTCACACTGATCCGATGTCACATAATCATAGGAATAGTCTCATAGATTGCTCTCGTATGCATCACATAACTACCTTATGATTTAGTGCAAATCAAGCTCACATATAAACTTGGAGTACATACCTGTTTAACCTTTCGCATTGAATATATTTATAAGCAATTCTTATTACGAAGTCTTACCCGGACATAATCTCCACACGAAATTATCGGGTCTTACCCGGATATAGTACGAGCACGAAGCTTACGGACATTAATCAGTGATAATATTCTCGCATAAAGCCTGCGGGGTTTTAACCCGGATATAGTACTGACACAAATGCCCTTCGGGACTTATCACATTTATGCACTTTCACATCCATCACGTTGGCCACTCGGCCCCGTCACATATATACACTTTCACATTCATCACATCGGCCATTAGGCCTTACCACATATATACACTTTCACATTCATCACATTAGGCCATTAGGCCTTATTACATATATACACTTTCACATTCATCACATCGGCCATTAGGCCTTATCACATATATACACTTTCACATTCATCACATCGGCTATTAGGCCTTATCACATATATACACTTTCACATTCATCACATCGGCTATTAGGCCTTATCACACATATACACTTTCACATTCATCACATCGGCTATTAGGCCTTATCACACATATACACTTTCACATTCATCACATCGGCTATTAGGCCTTATCACACATATACACTTTCACATTCATCATATCGGCCATTAGGCCTTACTATCATTTCATATTCGAATACTCATAAACTTACAATATCACGATTTAGAATTCAAGTATGGGTTTAATCAATAGCTTATGAGCAACTAAAACAAGTTTATCAAGGTTCACAACATAATCTCAAATTCAGCACAAGCTGTTTTTCCTGAGCAATAGTCACTAAATTATTTATAACTGGAGCTACAAAACTCCAAATCACTTTCCGTTAATTTTTCCTGAATATAGACTCGTATATCTTCCATCCAAAAAATTTCCAGAATTTTAGGTTTGGCCAATCAATACCAGATTTTTCTTAAAGTTTCCCCTGTTTCACTGTTTGACTAATCTGACCACTCTTCACTACGAATCAAATTTCTCATTTTACTGAATTCAAAATGTGTTGTATTTGATTTCATTCGAAACTAGACTCATTAAGGAGTCTAAGCATATAAATTTTATCTTATAACCATTTTTGTACAATTTATAATGATTTTCTAAAAACAGAACAGAGGATTACAGTGTCATTCTGCGCTGTCTCACACAACTTTAAGTATCTCATTATCGGAAATTCCTTTGCTTACACGGTTTCTTTTATAAGAAACTAGACTCATTAAGCTTTAATTTCATGTCTCATTCAGCCTCTAATTCAAATCCATAAATTTATGGTGATTTTCTAAATTCACATTACTGCTGCTGTCCTAAGCAGACTATTTCAAATTACCCTTGAATTCCCAAGCTCAAACACTTACGAACTTACCATTTGAGCATAGAACATATCATGGCCACATCATATCTTATTAAATCAACTCATCATGTCCTATTATAATTGAATTTACTCAACGTTTAATCACTTAAAACTTACCTCGGATGTGGTCGAACAATTTCGGCGGCTATTCAATCACTTTTTCGTTTCCCTTGTTGGACGCCTCTCCTTTAGAGTCTTGAGCTTAAACAAATAAATTAACTCATTTAACCGCTTTGCTACATATATTGGTATCCACATTTTAATGATTTTATGACATACGAAACGACATGGTAAAATTTTCATCTTGCTACTTTATGTTCTTAGCTATTCGGCTAATAACCTCATGCAATTACCATACTATCAATAATCTAATCACACATGCATATGCATACTTGGACATTCGGTAATCATCTTTGCTAATTTTAAACTCAACAGCACATAAGCTCCCAAGTGATGGCCGAATGCTTCATTTGTTACCCAACTAACCATTCAACAACCTCAACCTCATTACCACCCTTTTATGCCTAATTATCTAAGTCAAGATAAGATCATCAACATGCCTAACTATAGCCGAATGTGCAACATTAATCTATCATTTCTATCGCATTTAACACTTAACATTTACCACATATCGATTCACCAAACTCTCCATCTATTCATGCTCTCATATTCGGTCACCCATACCCATACTAACCATATAACTAATTAATCCTAGGGTTAAACACAAGTGCAATATTGAAGCACCATGGCCGAACCTTCATGAAGTTGCTAAGACCCCTCATTTCTACTCCTCACACACTCTCACATCCAAACCTTTTTATTAAACACTCAAGCTCAATCATCTTCATGCCTCATCACCACAACATCAAAACACCAACCAAGAAAGACAACAACCATGGCCGAATATCATCTCCATCACATAGCAAGATTTAGACCATGGGCTAGGTAGAACTCAAACTAACAACTAAAACATGCATGCATCTCATGGAACATCATCAAACATACCTTAGTCTAGTTACATGCATGGCCGAATCTCTTCAACCTTTCTTCTTCCTTCCTCCTTCAAATTTTCGGCCAAGGTGTTAAAGGATGAACACCCTTTCTTTTTTTTTTCTTTGTCTAGTTACGGCAAATGGAGGGGGGGATGAATGAGACAACTTTGTTTTCATCACCCCTCCCTTTTCATTACTTAATTACTAACCCTTTATTTATTCTTTCTAACATAACACACTAAGCCAACATGTTCCCAACATGTTTCGACCCATAGCATGGTCGGCCACGAGCTCAAATTTTGGGTAATTTGACATGCAAATCCATCATTTTCATAACATGCATTAATAGGCCACTTCACATTTGCCTAGCACATTTCTAAATTTTCTCACATAAGTCCTATTTAATAAAATTCACTTACAATTAACAAAATTCAAACATGAAATTTTCACACATGCATATATACATATAATAGACATAAAATATTATATTCAATTATTTCTGCAACTCGGTTTAGCAGTCCCGAAACCACTTCCCGACTAGGGTCAAATTAAGGGTGTCACAACTCTTCCCCCCTTTAGGGATTTTCGTCCCCGAAAATTTCTACCGATGCATAGTTTAGGATAACGTCCTCTTATTGAATTATATTCATATAAACATTAGCTCATCGATGGCAATTGTAATTCATTATTGATTTCGCATCGATCTGTAAAATCATTTTCTTATCTTAAAACAAATACATAAACATTTCTACAAGTATGCACATATATCTCATTTTCTTGATTTCATAAGTAATAATCACTTAATTTAATTCACAATTGCATCTCAAACACATATTAAGCACATATTAATATGTATAATTCACATCATCAACCCACATATTTGTAACCCATGTTTTCATTCATAAATAAGCTGTAACCTAACCGAAAGTACACATATACTCAAACATCCCAATAAATATCCTTTATAACTTTATCACATCTCAATATTCAACTTAACTCATTTCCAAAAGAAAAGTCAACTTCCACGTACCTGAACATTTAGTTCATTTAGCACATTCAATCATAGTTAATGTTACCCGTATACAGTCGAATAGGCATAAAGCCTAATATAATACTCTGGCATGAGATTTATTCTAGCGCATAACTCGTATATCCAAAATTATCAACATTCATCAAAAATTCTTTCAAACTTTCGAATGTCGAAACTTAATCAAAATAATTTCTTGAACAAGATTAACAAAATAGTGTCCATTCAGCAATAGCACATATAGCTCTTACAATGCCATATCCTAGATATGGTCCTACATATTCTCACATATCGAGCCGATGCCATGTCCCAGACATGGTCTTACACACTATCTCAAATCAATGCCTTCGTCCCAAACGAGGTCTTACATGAATTCCACTTCACACACTTAGTGCCCACTGACCGATCTCGCACTCATAGTGCTCGGTTAAAGGAATTCGTACACACACAATGCCTCTAATTATTCACATACATAGTGCTCTTATTCATTCATTAATACACATTGATGTGACTTAACCAAGTCTATAAACATCATGTATGTACACTTTTAAACATATCATCTCATTTAAATTTGAATTCGTATAGTAATGAATACTTAAACTTTGCTCAAATTACCGGCACGAAGCCTACTAGGCACGAAGGCCCGAATACACGTCACCAGCATGATTGCTCTTCGGGATTTAGCACGGATATATCACTAGCACGAATGCTCTTCGGAACTTAGCCCGGATACATCACTAGCATGAATGCTCTTCGGGACTTAGCCCGGATTTAGTAACTCGCACCAATGCCTTCGGATCTTAGTCCGGATATGGTCACTTAGCACAAAGCCTTCGGGACTTAGCCCGAACATCATTCGAATAACCATGCACATTTAACAATAAATCATGACACATTCGTATTTCATTTTCATTAGCAAAACTCAAACACAAGACACTTATCATTCTTGCAATTTCGGCTCAATAGCCACACACAAAGAGCATGATTTTGATTTGCTTAAAACATGATCTAATCAAATCATAATTTAAGCTCTATTACTCAAGAACTTACCCCTTTCCGCTGTCCGAAATCGACTTGGTAAGGTCGCACCCTTAATATAAATAATTGATAGAAAATATATATATATAGTGGGTTCGCACACATAGTGCTTAATAATCAACCACGCACACTTAGTGCCATGTACTTTAAACTCGCACACTTAGTGCCATGCATTTCAAGCCCGCACACTTAGTGCCAATCTCACAACCGTGAACACTTATTGCCCGCACACTTAGTGCCAATCTCACAACCGTGAACACTTATTGCCCTCACACTTAGTGCTGAAAACCAACCACTCTATACGCTTCACTGCCTTTTTACATTCGACAATTTCGTCTCTACATACATATACACATATAGCAATACACATTAGTATATCATTTACATTACTTGAATACAAACACAACATGCTTATCGACCATTCAACTTCCAGTTCCATAGCCACATACAAAAATCACATTTATAGTCATAACACTCCTTCAAAATTGCATCACTTATACCCTTATAATCCAATCCAAATCGAAATTCAAATACGAGTACATGATACGTACCTGATCAACTTAATAATTTAGGCATATCTAAATGAAGTTATATCGCAAATTCTAATAGTCAGAAGCTTGCTACAGCTCGATCGGGATCAAGATTCATTACAATACAGCAAACACATTTTTAATAGCCAAAAATCATCACACTATCATTTTATCACTTTATGGCATGTATAAATAGACTCACGCGTGCTACGTTAGTCCTAGAATCGACTAAACCGTAGCTCTGATACCAATCAAATGTAACACCCCGAACTCGAGGCCGTCGCTGGAGTCAAACACGAGGTGTTAACAGACTTCAAACCACTTAAAAAAATTTCCCAGACAAGCTGCCAGTCTGCGTACTAGTCACTTTAAAAATCATATCTTGAGTTCTGAAACTCGAAATCCAGATCCGTAAATTTTCCCTGAAACTAGACTCATATGCCCATCTACATATTTTTTTCTAGAATTTTTGGTCAGGCCAATTAGTACAGTTTATTAGTCAAAGTCTCCCATGTTACAGGGATCGACTACACTGACCTTTTCTCATTACGACATGGATATCTCCCTGCACAGAGCTTCAATACTGATTCCGTTTATTTCTATAGAAACTAGACTCAGAGAGGAATCTATACATATATGGCATGACTCCTAATTATATCTGGTTAATTTATAATGTATTTCCAAAGTCGGAACAGGGAATCCAGAAACCGTTCTGCCCTGTCTCACGAGAACCTAAATATCTCTTAACATACTGTCCATATGATTGTTTCGTTACTTTCCTATGAAAATAGATTCATCAAGGTTTGTTTACATAATTTATTCATTATTTAATTCCAATCCTACTATTTTTAGTGATTTTCCCAAAATCTACATCACTGCTACTGCCAGCATCTGCCTTTAAGGTAGACTTTACCTATTTCATAGTTTCCATGATTCAACTAGCCTTTTTTGCATAAATAGCACAAATTATGATAGTGATTAACCATTCCATACCAAATGATTATAACATTATGCTCAAACATATATAAGCCATTTTCGCATGGCTATATACATTAACCAAAATATTCTTCCGCCACTAGTCTATTTTATACATGCCATGAGATAGTCCAAAACATAGCAGTACCAAACAGTGGATAGTGATAGTGTGACTAGTTGCTGACGATCCCCGAGCCTGTAGCTTCGCAATGAGATCTATAAAATAGAGGAAACAGAGTAAACGGAGTAAGCATTACAATGCTTAGTAAGTTTTAAGCAGTGTCAACAGATAACAATCAAATTATAACGTAGTTATTCGTATTTTTATTTCACTCTTCCTTCGGGCATACCATCCCTTTACCGAATATGCACATCTCATCATATACAATAGGCAGATAAACTTTCACATAAAAGTGAGCTCATGTGACATAGATATATCGTATGATTTCACATCACCTCTCACACTGATCCGATGTCACATAATCATAGGAATAGTCTCATAGATTGCTCTCGTATGCATCACATAACTACCTTATGATTTAGTGCAAATCAAGCTCACATATAAACTTGGAGTACATACCTGTTTAACCTTTCGCATTGAATATATTTATAAGCAATTCTTATTACGAAGTCTTACCCGGACATAATCTCCACACGAAATTATCGGGTCTTACCCGGATATAGTACGAGCACGAAGCTTACGGACATTAATCAGTGATAATATTCTCGCATAAAGCCTGCGGGGTTTTAACCCGGATATAGTACTGACACAAATGCCCTTCGGGACTTATCACATTTATGCACTTTCACATCCATCACGTTGGCCACTCGGCCCCGTCACATATATACACTTTCACATTCATCACATCGGCCATTAGGCCTTATCACATATATACACTTTCACATTCATCACATCGGCCATTAGGCCTTATTACATATATACACTTTCACATTCATCACATCGGCCATTAGGCCTTATCACATTCATCACATCGGCCATTAGGCCTTATCACATATATACACTTTCACATTCATCACATCGGCTATTAGGCCTTATCACATATATACACTTTCACATTCATCACATCGGCTATTAGGCCTTATCACACATATACACTTTCACATTCATCACATCAGCCATTAGGCCTTACTATCATTTCATATTCGAATACTCATAAACTTACAATATCACGATTTAGAATTCAAGTATGGGTTTAATCAATAGCTTATGAGCAACTAAAACAAGTTTATCAAGGTTCACAACATAATCTCAAATTCAGCACAAGCTGTTTTTCCTGAGCAATAGTCACTAAATTATTTATAACTGGAGCTACAAAACTCCAAATCACTTTCCGTTAATTTTTCCTGAATATAGACTCGTATATCTTCCGTCCATAAAATTTCCAGAATTTTAGGTTTGGCCAATCAATGCCAGATTTTTCTTAAAGTTTCCCCTGTTTCACTGTTTGACTAATCTGACCACTCTTCACTACGAATCAAATTTCTCATTTTACTGAATTCAAAATGTGTTGTATTTGATTTCATTTGAAACTAGACTCATTAAGGAGTCTAAGCATATAAATTTTATCTTATAACCATTTTTGTACAATTTATAATGATTTTCGAAAACCAGAACAGAGGATTACAGTGTCATTCTGCGCTGTCTCACACAACTTTAAGTATCTCATTATCGAAAATTCCTTTGCTTACACGGTTTCTTTTATAAGAAACTAGACTCATTAAGCTTTAATTTCATGTCTCATTCAGCCTCTAATTCAAATCCATAAATTTATGGTGATTTTCTAAAGGCACGTTACTGCTGCTGTCCTAAGCAGACTATTTCAAATTACCCTTGAATTCCCAAGCTCAAACACTTAAGAACTTACCATTTGAGCTTAGAACATATCATGGCCACATCATATCTTATTAAATCAACTCATCATGTCCTATTATAATTGAATTTACTCAACGTTTAATCACTTAAAACTTACCTCGGATGTGGTCGAACAATTTCGGCGGCTATTCGATCACTTTTTCCTTTCCCTTGTTGGACGCCTCTCCTTTAGAGTCTTGAGCTTAAACAAATAAATTAACTCATTTAACCGCTTTGCTACATATATTGGTATCCACATTTTAATGATTTTATGACATACGAAAGGACATGGTAAAATTTTCATCTTGCTACTTTATGTTCTTAGCTATTCGGCTAATAACCTCATGCAATTACCATACTATCAATAATCTAATCACACATTCATATGCATACTTGGACATTCGGTAATCATCTTTGCTAATTTTAAACTCAACATCACATAAGCTCCCAAGTGATGGCCGAATGCTTCATTTGTTACCCAACTAACCATTCAACAACCTCAACCTCATTACCACCCTTTTATGCCTAATTATCTAAGTCAAGATAAGATCATCAACATGCCTAACTATAGCCGAATGTGCAACATTAATCTATCATTTCTATCTCATTTAACACTTAACATTTACCACATATCGATTCACCAAACTCTCCATCTATTCATGCTCTCATATTCGGTCACCCATACCCATACTAACCATATAACTAATTAATCCTAGGGTTAAACACAAGTGCAATATTGAAGCACCATGGCCGAACCTTCATGAAGTTGCTAAGACCCCTCATTTCTACTCCTCACACACTCTCACATCCAAACCTTTTTATTAAACACTCAAGCTCAATCATCTTCATGCCTCATCACCACAACATCAAAACACCAACCAAGAAAGACAACACCCATGGCCGAATATCATCTCCATCACATAGCAAGATTTAGACCATGGGCTAGGTAGAACTCAAACTAACAACTAAAACATGCATGCATCTCATGGAACATCATCAAACATACCTTAGTCTAGTTACATGCATGGCCGAATCTCTTCAACCTTTCTTCTTCCTTCCTCCTTCAAATTTTCGGCCAAGGTGTTAAAGGATGAACACCCTTTCTTTTTTTTTCTTTGTCTAGTTACGGCAAATGGAGGGGGGGATGGATGAGACAACTTTGTTTTCATCACCCCTCCCTTTTCATTACTTAATTACTAACCCTTTATTTATTCTTTCTAACATAACACACTAAGCCAACATGTTCCCAACATGTTTCCACCCATAGCATGGCCGGGCACTAGCTCAAATTTTGGGTAAATTGACATGCAAACCCATCATTTTCATAACATGCATTAATAGGCCACTTCACATTTGCCTAGCACATTTCTAAATTTTCTCACATAAGTCCTATTTAATAAAATTCACTTACAATTAACAAAATTCAAACATGAAATTTTCACACATGCATATATACATATAATAGACATAAAATATTATATTCAATTATTTCTGCAACTCGGTTTAGCGGTCCCGAAACCATTTCCCGACTAGGGTCAAATTAGGGGTGTCATAATACAAGTCTGAATTTCTACGATTAAGCAGCTATGCATGTGGGATGGTGGCAATTGAATATGAGTGTTGTGTTCATTTCAAGGATGGCCTCAAAAATAGTTTAAAGATTCTGATAGCTCCGCAGAAGGAGCAAGACTTTGTTGCTTTGGTCTATAAGGCGAAGATTGCCGAAGAGGTGAAGGGCACTGAGCGCCAGAACCGTGAGAAGGAAAAGGGTAGGAACAAGAGGGATTCGGAGCTCCAAGTTCATTTCAGAGGCCTAAGAAAAAAGCCAGAGTTGATGGGCCAATCAGAGTTGGGCCCCTTGTTACTACTTTTGGACTGCAGCCCTTTGCGGATTGTGGGAGACGCCATCAAGGCGAGTGTTGGAAAAGGATTGGGGCTTGTTTGTGGCGCGGATCTATGGAGGATCATATCAGAGATTATCTAGGAGGCCTGATCAGATGCAAGCTACTACTATGAGTACTGCTCAGGCACCGAGAGGTGTTCAGTAGCCACCGGGAGGCCATGGTCAGGCCAGAGGTAGAAATGATATGGGCCGCGATCGTGGAGCACCAGGCAGAGTTGCTGGTCATGCTGAGGCGAGGCAACCGGCATTGGTTTTGCTGTACGTCGCCAAGAGAATGAAGACACCCCAGATGTTATTACGGGTACATTATTTTTTCATAATGTACCTTATAATGCATTGGTTGATGTTGGGTCTACGCATTCTTATATAGCATGCACTGTGTTTGAGACTTTAGGTATAACGGTTGAAAACACTGGGAGTGAGGATACTGTGTTGAGTCTATTAGGGCAGTTAGTGAGAGTGAATAAACTGTTTAAGGATTTACCTTTGGAGGTTCAAGGAAAGATCTTTTTGGCAGATTTAATGGAACTCCCTTTTAGAGAATTTGATTTGATGTTGGGCATGTACTGGCTGGTGAAGCATCAAGTGTATTTGGATTGTGCTGCTAAGTGGGTGGTACTGAAAACTGCAGAGGGTGATGAGGTAGTTGTAATTGGGGAGCATCAAAATTATCTGTCAAATGTGATTTTTGCATTGAGGGCCGAAAAATTAATTTGTAAGGGTTATGAGGTGTATCTAGCCTATATTGGTGTTTTAAATTCTGAGGTTTCTTCGGTTGAAAAGATTAGAACAGTTAAGGACATTCTGGATTTATTTCCCGATGAGCTACCTGGGTTGCTTCCAAACCGTGAAGTTGAGTTTGGAATTGAGCTCCTACCTGGTACAGTTCCGGTGTCCATCGCCTCTTATAGAATAGCATCGAATGAGCTAGTGGAGCTTAAGGTTCAGATTCAAGAAGTACTAGATCGAGCGTTCATCCGCCTTAGTGTGTCTCCATGGGGAGCACCAATTTTATCTGTGAAAAAGAATGATGGTTCCATACAAATGTGCATCGACTACCGGCAACTGAATAAATTGAGTGTTAAGAATAAGTACCCTCTACCGATGATTAATGATCTGTTTGATGAGTTTCATGGAGCATAGGTTTTCTCTAAAATAGATTTTCGATCTGGGTACCATCAACTGAGGGGCAAGGAGACTGATGTTTATAAGACAGCGTTTAGGACTCGTTATGGTCATTACGAGTTCCTAGTGATGCCGTTTGGACTGACGAATGCACCATCGGCTTCTATGGATTTGATGAACTAGTGTTCCAGCCCTACCAGGATCAGTTCGTAGTGGTGTTTATAGATGAGATTCTGGTGTATTCGAGAACTAAAGATGAACATGATGCACATCTCTCCGAGTGGTTCTGCAAATTTTGAGGGAAAAACAACTGTACGCTAAATTCAGCAAGTGTGAATTCTGGCTATGAGAGGTAACTTTTCTAGGTCATGTGGTATCGACTAAGGGGATTAGAGTTGATCCTCAAAAAATTAAAGTTGTTTTGGATTGGAAGCAGCTTAAGTCGGTATCTAAGATTTGATGTTTTCTGGGCCTGGCAAGGTATTTTGACGTTTTGTGGAGGGGTTTTCGTTGATTGTTGCACCTCTGACTAAGTTGTTGGGTAAAGGGATGCAGTTTAACTAAACTGATAAACAGCAAGAGACTTTTGAGAAACTTAAAAAGGTTTTGACTAAGGTCCCTGTCTTAATACAGCCAGAGTCTGGGAAAGAATTCACTGCCTACAGCGATGCATCACATGTCAGTTTAGGATGTGTGTTGATGCAAGAGGGTAAGGTAGTGGCATATGCTTGTCGTCAGCTTAAGATTCATGAGGCGAATTATCCGACACATGATTTGGAATTGGCGGCAGTGGTATTTGCACTGAAAATTTGGAGGCATTACCTATATGGTGAGAAGTGTATCATTTACACAGATCACAAGAGCCTCAAGTATCTCCTTACTCAGAAGGAGTTAAATCTTAGGCAGTGTAGATGGATTGAGCTGCTTAAGGATTATGACTGTTTGATTAAATACCATCTTGGTAAGGCCAATATGGTGGCTAACGCACTAAGCCGTAGGGCTATGGCTGATCTGAGGGCAATGTTTGCTCGTCTCAGTTTATTTGATGATGGAAGCTTGTTGGCTGAATTCCAAGTTAAACCGATGTGGATTGAACAGATTAAGGGTAAACAATTGGAGGATGAGTCATTGGGTCCTCAATTCCGACAGATTGAGAGGGATGAAACAGCAGATTTTGGACTGAATAGCAAAAGGGTACTCTGTTTCCGTGGGAGAGTCTGTGTACCAAAAGATACTGATCTGAGGCAGTCTATACTATGAGAGGAGCATAGTAGCCCTTATGCTATGCATCCTAGTGGAAATAAGATGTACCGAGACCTTCGTGAGTTATATTGGTGGCTAAGTCTTAAGCATGAAGTTACCGACTTTGTGAATAAATGCCTGACTTGCAAGCAGGTTAATGTGGAACATCATTGCCTTCAGGGTTACTTCAACTAGTCAAGATTCCACTTTGGAAGTGGGAGATAGTAACTATGGATTTCGTAAGTGGGTTGGCCCTAACGCCTTCTAAAAAGGATTCGGTATGGGTCATCGTGGACCGATTGACCAAATATGCTCATTTCATACCAGTTCGTACTTATTACTCATTGCAGAAACTGGCTAAACTATATGTGGCTGAGATAGTGAGATTGCATGTGGTACCGATTTCTATAAATCTGATAGGGATCCTCGCTTCACGTCTCAATTTTAGAAGAAGCTGCATGAACCACTTGGTTCAAGGTTAGACTTCAGTACTGCGTTCCATCCTTACACAAATGGCCAGTTAGAGAGGGTGATTCAGATATTGGAGGACATGTTAAGGAGTTGTATAATAGATTTTCGAGGCAGTTGGGAGGACTACTTTCCAATAGCAGAGTTTGCGTATAAAAACAGCTACCAGTCTAGCATATAGATGACACCTTACAAGGCATTATACGGTCATAGGTGTCGTACTCCTTCTTGTTGGACTGAGTTAGGTGAGCAGAGTGTTCTAGGCCCTGAGTTGGTTTCAGATACCAAAGACAAAGTTAAACTAATTCGGGATCGACTAAAGGTGACATCTGATAGACAAAAGTCATATGTGGATTTGAAGCATAAGGAAATTGAATATTCTGTAGCGGACTTCATCTTTCTCAAGGTCTCGCCATGGAAGAAGGTACCGAGGTTTGGATGGAAGGGCAAGTTGAGCCCTAGGTTTATTAGGCCTTATTGCATACTAAAGCGTGTGGGACCGGTTACTTATCAACTTGAGTTACCTCTAATGTTGGACCGAATTCATGACATGTTCCATGTTTCCATGCTAAGGTATTACAGCTCTGATCTTGCGCACATTGTCTCGACTGAGGAGATTGAGGTTAGACCAGATCTGACTTTTGAGGAGTAACTAGTTCAGATTCTTGAACATGATGTAAAAGTGTTAAGGAAGAAATTTATTCCACTGGTTAAGGTACTTTAGTGTAATCACAGTTCTAAGGAGGCCACGTGGGAACCCGAAGGGGCGATGCGACAATAATACCCTCATTTGTTTTGACCAGGTAAATTTCCAGGCCAAAATTTTCTTTTAGGGGTAGAGTTGTAACACCCCAAAATATAGGTTCTTATTTTCTGTATGTTGTGTAATGCAATTGCATGTCTGCTTCAGTGGTTAAGTGTCTTAGGAAGTGCCTAAGAAGTCTTAGGTTCAAGCTTGGGCGTTAGAAAAAACGTTGTTTTTTTAGAATAAAACCTCACCTTTAGTTAATAGTCTTTAAAATTATTGTGGGTAAAACATGACATAAAATGCCTGCTAGTTTTGGGGTAGAGGCGTGTGAAGTGTTTCTTGGGGTCTAAGGATCGAGGCTTGGCATTGAAAAAGGAGCATATTATTTTGTTGCAAGTGTTGTGGAAGTGTTTGAAGTGGATTTAAATTGAGGTGTTTGAATGGACTTTGAATTGAGTGGTTGAGAGGGAGTGGATGGCATGGAGGAATTATAGGAGGAAAAAGGGGAATTCGGATAGAGGTGTGGGCAGTTGTATTGTTTGAGTGGTGTGGGGATTGTGTGACCAAATTTTTGGAGGTATTTTAGGATAAAAATAAAGGAAGTGGGAGGAGAGGGAGAAGTGCGCCGAAATTGGAATGTGGCACTCAAAGATTTCGGTTAGAGGGTGAGTTGAGCACTCTTTTTTGGGTTTGTAAACTTTCTGAATACTCTCTTCTCATTTTCGGCTTCTAGGTTACTTTCAGTGTTTTTTCGTCCCTTGTTTGAGGCAGTCGAATTTTGATTTTGTCTATTCGGGTTTTTTATTTGTTTGTTCTCTGCTTGTGCCGAATAGGCAACTCACTCTTTCTCTCCAGTCGGTTCCTTCTTGTTGAATTATATCTTCTTCACCTCGCTCTTAGATTTGTGAAACACTCTTCTCTTCTTTTCTTTCTCTGGGATCCTTTCCCTTTTCACGTTGCTACCTTGACTGGGCACCCCATTTCACCCTTCCTATTGTGCTTTTGATTTTGGCAAGTGTTCATTGATCATTTGAGTTCAGGCACACAGTTCTTCTCCCCCTCTCCCTTTACTGTTCTTCGTTGGCCAAATACTAATAGGTGAGTCTCTGTTGTACTCCTTTTTTACCATTTTGGATTTCTCTTTTCTGAACATCATTATTTTCTTTCTTTTTCTTAGTACCGATTACCCCTTCTCCTTCTATTTACTCTTTCAGATTCATTCCCATTCTCGATTCTTAGGACGTTACATCACTGATTTACATTATGCCCTATCATTGTGGTAAGTGGTTTGGAATTTGTTGTAAAGAGTCTTAGGTTTCTTTACAAAAAGGGATATAGGGTGGTTAGTGAATTGCAGTAAATACTACATTATGTGTCACATATGGGTTTAATAAGAAGGTTGTGGCTTCTATAGTTGGTGATTGAGCTTGTATTGTCACGTCTTTGAGAAGCCAAGGTGGTGATTGTGGCTTGCTTTGGTAAAGAGAGTATGACTGATTTGGGACTCCATTAGATTCTTTTTAAAATAAGAGTCAAGTTACTGATTAGGTGTTATGTGGATTTAATTCCGGTATAAGAGTAATCTAGTGCAGTTCACTTCAAACGCATCAGGTGTGTAACCATACGGTAATAACTGTTAATAGGCAGAAGTTGAAAAATATGTCTATTGACGCTATACAAGCGTGCGCTCGCTCGTTTGATGATCCAAATGCATAAAACATGGCGCTTGATAGTAGAGGCCGCCATGAGCGATTTCATGGGCTTAGGTCATTCTGGGCCACGTCAGGCCGAAGTGGGCTGTGTGGGCCCATGGGCTCATGGGAGCTACACGGGTAAACCACTCTCATGTGTGGAGATGATTGGGCCAGGCTGTGTAGTTCACATGGCCAAGGTCATTTTTGGGTTTTATGGGCCACACAAGGCGTGTGGGCCCACATGGTCCGTATTATGGGCTTTGGGCCCATTATTACTATTTGACTGTTAATGTTGCAAAGGTCGCTCGAGACAACTGTGGACCCACTGTTGGGTTTGTAAGTATACCTAGACCCCAATCTGATGAAATGACCATTAAACCCCCATAAGGTAAATGAATGATATACCTCTTTGATATGTAATCGAGCATGACAAGATTTTCATTCACGCATGATATTATGACATGACATATTGCATGGGGTTGGGTTATAATATTTGGAGGAAGTGTATTGTACTGGTAGCTCTATTGCAACCACTATTTAGTGACACAACTGGTGCTATATTTTGGAGTGTAGGGATGGGTAGGTCGATTTTATCCCCACATGGTGTGTAGGGCTAGACGGAGTGGAGTGTAGAGGATGGATGGGTAGGATTTCTGATTGCATTTCTGTTACTGTTACTGAAATGGGCTCAGGCCCACACTGATAGTGATACTGTAATGGGCTATGGCCCTAACTGATACTGGACTGTCCCTGAAATGGGCTTAGGCCCGAACTATATTTGCCTACTGCTTGACTGACTATTTTTAAGGGATTACACACTGAGTTTACTTAAACTCACCCTTCTGTTTTTTTTTTGTGTAGGTAAACCTTAGGCGGATCAGTGCTGCGAAAGACTCGATGGTGGCCACACAACTGTTTTTGTTTCCTTTTAATTTATAAGTAATTTAATTTGGGTTTTTGTTTTGTAATAAGGACTTTTAAAGTTTTTATTTTGATTTTGGGATTTATATACTTTGAAACATATATGTTAGGAGTAGGCCGCGGGTTTTCAAAGAGATAAATGCATTTTAAAACTCCGCATTTTTGCAACACATATTAAAAACTTCCGCAACAATCATTGTTTTTTTTAAAATGCAATAACAATCTAATATAATTAAAACTGTGCTAAACCAACTAGAGTTTAACAAGAAGCAATTTATTATAAATATTTCGTAAAGATCACAACGAGGTTTTTAATATAGAACTATGTTTTTCGAAATACACTTCAATATGACATCGCAGATTCATCCATAGCGTCTAGGCTGGGTTTGGGGTGTTACAAGCGGAGTCTGATATAGATGTGGTTTTCTTGACCATTATCTTAAAGATTGTCCAAAAAGGCTTAAAAAAGATAGTGTTCAGACTTCAAAGTGAAGTAACCCTGGCTTGAGAGGCAGATCAGCCCATTACCCTGTCAATGTTAGTGATAACTGAGGTACTACAAAAGATTCAACAGTTAAATTTGAAGCACGAGCGCTGACGAGAACATATGCTATATGTGTACGAGAGGATACTTCAGCATATGCTGTTATTACTGGTACATTTTCTCTTCTTGATACAGATATTACTACTTTAATTGGTCTTGGTTTAACACATTCATACATATGCACAAATTTAATGTCTGTTAAAAATTTACCTGTTGAGTCCACTGAATTCGTGGTTAAAGTTTCAAACCCCCTGGGCTAGTATGTGATATGGATAAAGTTTGTAAAAACTATCCGTTATTGGTACAACGTTATTATTTCTCGGCTAATTTAATGTTGTTGCCATTTGATGAATTTGACGTATTTCTGGGTACGGACTAGCTAACTCAACATGATGCAGTAGTAAATTGTAAATAGAAGTACATTGTGTTAAAATGTCAGAATGGTGAATTGCTTCATATTGAATCTGATAAACTAGATGGGTTGTCCAATGTAATCTTAGCTATATCAACACAAATATATCAGAAAAGGGTATGATGCTTATCTTGCATATGTGTTAGACACTAAAGTATCTGAGTTGAAGATTAAGTCAGTGTCGGTTATCTTGCATAAGTTTTGAGTCTTGATATTAGCCATGAGATTTGGCTTGTAAATGTGGTATGTATAAACCATATAAGTTGGGTTGAATTATGTGTTTGGTAAGTGTTATATGTGATGCATATAATGCTTTATGAATTGGTTTGGTTTTAGAAGATGATATGATGAGCTTTGTGATATGAAATGTGATGATTTTGGCATAATGATTTGGTATAATTTGAATATGAAATTGATTAGTTAAAAATGGTTGAATTATATGATATGTTATGTGTATGTTTTGATGGGTTTTGGTTGCTTATAATTGACTTGAAACGGTACCAAATAGGTTGATTTGTATACATGATTGTAGGGTGGAAAATTTTCTTTCCAAATGGCCAATTTTTGTCTATACGGGCAGAGACACGGGCATGTGTCTCGGCCGTGTGCGACACACGGCTATGTTACACAACCATGTGTCCCTTAGGGTAGCCCTACGAATTTAAGTTAGTCTCAAGCATGGGCTAGACACACGGGCGTGTGGTTGGCCTTGTGACCACATCAGTAACCCCTTCAGTTTTCCCAGGCACACAGCTGTGTCTCCGGCCATGTGGTGCAAGTCAATATGTATGCCCTGTTTTCACACTGTCTATGACACGGGCATGTCTGGTGGTCGTGAGGCACACGGACTGTTTACACGGGTGTGTAACCCTGTAATTAAATAAAATTTTCTAAGTTTCTTGATGTTTGTAAATGTTATCAGTTTAGTCTCGAACCACTTCTAAGCATGTTTTAAGGTCTCGTAAACCTATGTAAGGGACATTGTGAATGATTTATCTGAACTTTGATTATGATTGCTTAAATGCTTGAGAATGAAGTGTATTGATTGGCAATGCCTTGTAACCTTATTCCGGCATCGGATATGGGTTAGGGGTGTTATAATATCTCCTTATAGAATGGCTCATACAGAATTAAAAGAATTGAAAGCACAGTTGCAAGAATTGACTGATAAAGGTTTTGCTCGACCGAGCTCATCACCTTGGGGTGTGCCAATTTTGTTTGTTAAGATGAAAGATAGATCATTGAGATTATGTATTGATTATAGACAACTCAACAAAGTTAGAATAAAGAACAAGTATCCATTGCCTCGTATTGATGACTTGTTTGATCAGTTAAAAGATGCCACTATATTTTCAAAGATAGATCTCCGTTCCGGTTATTATTAGTTACAGGTGAAAGATTCAGATCTACCAAAGATAGCCTTCAGAACCAGGTACGGGCACTATGAATTTCTTGTGATGCCGTTCGGCTTGACTAATACACCTACAGTATTTATGGATTTAATGAATAGAATTTTCAGATTGTATCTAGACAAATTTTTGGTGGTATTTATTGATGATATCCTAGTATATTCTCGAGATGAAAATGAACATGTTGATCATTTGAGAATTGTGTTGCAAACTCTGCGTGAAGAACAACTGTATGCCAAATTTAGTAAATGTGAATTTTGGCTTTGGGAATTCGGTTTTCTTGGACAATAGTATCTACAGAAGGTATCAGGGTGGATTCGAATAAAATTTCAACTATTGTTAATTGGAAGCCACCGAAAAATCTATCTGAAGTCAGAAGTTTTCTATGATTAGCCAGTTACTGTCAGATATTTGTACAAGGGTTTCTATGATAGCTTCACTGATGACATGTTTATTATAGAAAGATGTGAAATTTGGATGGACCGATAAATGTTGGCAAAGCATTGATCGGTTGAAAGCCTTGTTAACTGAAGCACCAGTTCTGGTTCAACCTGAATCGGGTAAAGAATTTATAATATATAGTGATGTATCATTAAATGGTTTAGGTTGTATCTTGATGGAAGAAGGAAAACAAATAGCATATGCTTCTAGATAGCTAAAACCACATGAAAAGAACTATCTGATACATGATTTAGAATTGGCAGCCATTGTGTTTGCATTGAAATTTGGCGACACTATTTGTTTGGTGAAAAATGTCATATATTCACTGACCATAAAACTTTGAAGTATTTAATGTTGCAAAAAGACTTGAATCTGAGACAGTGTAGGTGGCTTGAGTTATTAAAAAATTATGATTTGGTTTCCGGGAAAAGCCAATGTGGTTGCAAATGCTTTGAGCAGAAAGTCCCTGTTTTCCTTAAGAGCAATGAATACCAGGTTGTCTTTGTCTGATGATGGTTCAATCATAGTTGAGTTAAAAGCTAGATCGATGTTGTTGCAGAAGGTCTGTGAAGTTCAGAAGAGTGATAATCAATTACAAGCTAAACAGGTTCAATATGAGTCAAATTCTGATTCAGAATTTCAAATTGGATTTGATGTTTGTCTATTATTCAGAGGAAGAATATGTGTACCGAAGAATTCATAACTTGTACAGAAGATATTATACGAAGCTCACAATGGTGTTATGTCTGTTCATCTGGGGAGTAACAAAATGTACAATGATTTGAAAAAGATGGATTGGTGGCCGAGAATGAAATGTAATATTTTTGAATTTGTGTCAAGTGTTTGATATGTTAGCTAGTTAAAGCTGAACACTAGGTACTTTTAGGATTATTATAGCCAGTTACGATACCAGAATGGAAATGGGAAAGAGTTACTATGGACTTTTTATCAGGGTTACCTCTATCTCCAAAAAAGAAAGATGTCATTTGGATAATTGTTGATTGATTAACAAAGTCTGCACACTTTATTCAGGTACGTATGGATTTCTCCCTGGATAGATTGGTTGAATTATATGTTTCTGAAATTGTTAGACTCATGGAGTACCAGTCTCCATTATCTCTGATAGAGATCCCCGATTTACATCACGATTCTGGAGTAAATTACAATAAGCTCTGGGCACACAGTTACATTTTAGCATCAATTTCCATCCTCAGACTGATGGACAATCCAAATATGTGATATTGATTTTAGAAGATATGCTTCGGTGTTGTGTTTTGGAATTCGAAGGTAACTGGGAAAAATATTTTCCTTTAGTTGCATTTGCATATAATAATAGCTATCAATCAAGTATTAAAATGGCACCATATGAGCCTCTGTATGGTCGTAAATGTAGAACTCCATTGTACTGGACGAAACTCAGTGAGAAAAAGATACATGGAGTTGATTTGATCGTGAAACTAAAAAAAAAGTGAAAGTGATTCGAGATAGTTTGAAAGTTGCCTCTGATCGTCAAAAGTATTATGTCGATCTTAAACGAAAAGAGTTAAAATTTCAAGTTGGTGGTAAGGTATTCTTGAAAGTATCACCTTGGAAGAAACTTCTCCAGTTTCACCGTAAAGGGAAACTAAGTCTACTATTCATCGGACCATATGCAGTTATTGAAAGAATTGGACCAGTTCCATATCGATTGGCATTACCACCGGAGCTTGACAGAATTCATAATGTTTTGCACGTGTCTATGATGCAATGGTATCGGTCAAATCCTTCACATGTTATCTCTCCGACAGAAGTGGAAATTCAGCCTGACATGACTTACAATGAAGAATCAATTAAAATCCTAGCACGAGAGGAAAAAAAATTAAGAAATAAAAAAGGTAACTTTAGTAAAAGTTCTTTGGCAACGACATGGGATTGAAGAAGCTACCTAGGAATTGGAGGGTACCATGAGAAAGCAATATCCAAACCTCTTTACTGGTAAGAATTTCGAGGACGAAAATTCTTTAAGGGGGAGAGTTGTAACAACCCATTTTCAGTGAAATCAGAATAGTGGTTTCGGGACCACAAATTTGAGCCAGAAAGAAAATTTATTTTAATATTATTGCATAGTCTACATTATGATCGGGAAAACGTATGAATAATAAAATTTTACCGATTTCATGTTTAATTATGAAAAGGACCAAATTGCATAAAATGCAAAAGTTGAGTTCTAGTAGCTATAAGGGCCAGTTCTGCATTGCTTTTCAAAAGCACTTCTGGCTCCAAAAGCACTTCTGGAAGAAAAGCTGTGTAGAACAAACTGCTTTTGGCTGAAATTTTTAGCTTTTTAGAAGTGCTTCTGAAAAGGAAAAGCTAAAATTTTTAGTTTTTCCTCTCCCAAAAGCACTTTTGGTGCTTAATTACTTTTTCACCCCTCCAATAACATAGTATTTCCCCTTTTATTTCTTGGTACTTAACTACAAATGTGTTAAAATCATTAATTAAAAATCAAAAAATATTTTTTAAAAATACTAATTACAAATATTTAATAGTTATATTTAAATATTTAAAATATAGTTTATATATTCTAATTAAATTTTATAAATAATTAATATTTATTTCTTAAAAATATTTAAAATTTATATTTTATATATTAAAATATTAACAAGAAGTTATAATAATTTTTTTATATTCTTACTAAAATTTAATAATATTAACTAATTTAAATATTATTTAAATGCATATTTGTTACTTGATAATAACATGTCTAAAATGGGCATTTTATTTCTCAAAAACACTTTTTGACAGCAATGTTAAACACTCAAATTTTAAACCAAACTTTTCAAAAGCACTTCTCAAAAGTACTTTTCCACAACACTTGTCAAAAGCACTTTTCAAAAGCATTGCCAAACTAGCCCTAAGTATCAAATAGCTATGGAATCCAAAACTTGAGGTCCTTATATGATAATTAGACCATTAAGAGAAGTTAGTAGATGTTTTTGATGATTCATCCATGCAAAATTAGAAAAATAAAAGGACGAAATTGGAAATTAAAATAAATAAAGGATGATAAATAAAATAAAAATCTAATATCATCATTTTATATCATCTTCTTCCCCAAATTCTATGGAAACCTTAGGAAAGACAAAGAAAATCAAGCAAGCCTAATTAGATCCGGCTAGACCTAGTACGGAGTTGGATTGAAGAAAACAAAAAGTATTAGACTAGTAGATCCTTGTATACTGTAACAACCCCTTTTTAGTTAAATCGAAACAATGGTTTCAGGACCACAAATCTGAGGTCAAATATTTATTTTATTATTATATTAATGTTTACAGCATGATAATATGAATGTATGAAAATTTCGTTAAGAAATTTTATTGTTTGAGTGCTCAATTTGATAAAAAGACTAAATCACGTACAATGTAAAACTTGAGTTCTATTAGCTGAAGGTGTCTAATAGCTATAGAACTTTAATGTGGAGGTCCTTCTGTGGTAATTAGTCCATCTATATAGTTAGTGGACAAATATGGACATCTTTTAATGGCTTTAAAGGTTATATATATTAAGGTTAAATTAGTAATTTATGAAATAAGTTAAGTAAAAATAAAGAAAACAAATTTTTCATATTTTAATTCATCTTCTTTCACTAAAAATTGAAGAGAAGAAAACCAAAGCTAGGGCTAAACATTTGACCAAGACATTTTTGTCCAATTAGGTACTATTTTTCTCTCGTTTTTAATGATTTCTATGTTTTTGAGATATTTATAATTTAATCTAACTAGCCTAGGGACTAATTTACAAAACTGTTAAAGGTTTAGGGTTTTTCCGTTGATGAAAGTATGTGTATTTTGATGTATGATGATAGAAAATGTATGGTTGTTGTTAGATAAACAACATTTGTTAAGTGATTTTTTGTAAAATTGTCTATTAGGGATTTATTTGAAAATTGTGAAAATTTTGTGGTAGAAATGTGAAATAAATGAAAAATATAGGATGCTATGGTAATAAGAGAAATTTGGCTAGCATGGGTAGGGGCATAATTGCATGAATTTGTATTTTTATGAGATAAGGATTAAATTGTAAATATGTTGGAATATTAGGGGCAAAAGTGTAAAGTTGCTATAATGTGATTTTTGGGCTAAATTGAATAGATTGATAATTAAATAAGCTAAATTTGATTACATATAGATCAAGAAAAGTGAAGTTTGGATTTAGATCAGGGGATAAACAAAGTTTTGGACTAGTGGATCGATTCCGTCGTTTTTGCAATCGAGGTATGTTCGTATGTTAATAAGCATTATTATAATTGTGTTTTAAATGATTTATTATTGAATTTAATTGTGAATACGACTTTATGGACATGTTTGACGAAGATTCGGCAATGTGAAATCCTGGTTGAACCTTAGGAATAGATTAGGATACAAATGACATGTCATTAGGGGTTATGTGATTTGGGTGCTGGTCCGTACATCTTACCGGTTTGAGTTATCTGGCATGTGTTGTGGATTCTTGTAAGCTTGTGTGAGCAGCATCGTGTAGCTACGTCATGACCGTCACCTTGTGTGAGCAGACCCATTGATAGCTCGAGAGTGAGCATTATATGAGATATGAGATTGAGATAGCTTCAGCTATGTATTGGCACTTAGGGTGCAAAACTCTCGAGTATCCGATATTATCCCAAATGGTTCAACGGATACATCGAAGATATGAAATGGTGAGAAATAGATATGTATCAGTACAGTTATGTACGGAAACTACATGAGCATTGAACCTATAAAAGCTGTGAGTTCATGATTATTTATGTGATTGAATATATGTTAACCTTATGATTTAATGATTTTGTTGTATATTATGATCATACTATTTGATTGATGAACGAATGGTAAGCTTTACTTATTAACTATACGAGCTTACTAAGCTTTATAGCTCACTCCATTTATTTTTTCATGTTTTATAGTGAATATCATAGCTAGCTAGGATTGGGAGTTGTCGGAGATCTCATCACACCATCAAGCTTTCACTTTGGTACTTTTGAACTTTTGTATTTGGTTATATGACATGTATAAGAGTTCTGGTCAATTTGGTATATAGTTTGGTAATGGACTTAGCCATTTGAGTTGGCTTGTAAATGATAAATGTTTGTTATGTGTATAGTCATATAAAGTGGTTTATTTTTGTATGCTTGATGATGTATATATACAGGTGCAAATGACCTTTTGTTATGTGGTTGGTATTAGCTATATAATGTTTATTATGAATTGGTAATTTGAGTACCATATGGTTGAAATTTGGAGATTTGGTATGTATGTGATTTGAGTTAAGAAAGTACATATATGAAGTTAACCAGTTAAGTGATTTATGAATGTGAGTTTGGTACGATTTAAATTGGAAAAATATGATGTGATGATTCATATAGTTCTGGGTATGGAAGTAGCATGAATTAGGATTGGTTGAGATTGGTTTAAATTTTTATTTATGCCATGTTATATGCCTTTTGGTTTGGTGTAGGTGATTGCAATTCGGATGAGAAAGATGGCTGGGTAAATAGCCTATTTTTTCCACATGGGCAAAGACACAAGCGTGTGACTTAGTCGTGTGTGACACACGATTAGGTGACACGGTCATGTGTCCCCTGGTGTTTAATTAGAAATCAAGTCAGTATGCTCCATACGATCCAGTACACGGTGTGTGACTTGGCCATGTGGTGTAAGTTAGTATACCTTACAGGTTTGGCATGGCCTAGCACACGACCTGGCACACAGACGTGTGTGGCCATTTCGAAAGGCAGACGGGCTGGTCACATGGGCATGTTGTTGGCCGTATGACCCAAGTCAGCGAGTTACACGGGATTGAACACAAGCTAGGACACGGCTATGTGATCCCATTTTGAATGTCCACACGGCCTGTGACACGAGCGTGTCTTTGGCCGTTTGAGACACACGGTTGGGCAACACGGGCGTGTGTCCCCTGCATTTTGTAAAATTTTCTAAATACTCCAAAAATTTCTTAAGTTATCGGTTTAGTCCTGAACCATTTCTAATGCATGATTTGGGCCTCGTAGGTTCGTACTTGAGAAAATGTGATTGATTATGAAAGATTTATATTTGGAAATGGAAATTGTACGTGAATTATATGATTATTTATGAAATAAGTCTGGTAATGCTCCGTAACCGTATTCTTGTGACGGATATGGGTTAGGGGTGTTACATATACGAACGTTTATCGAGGTAAGATTGTGTAACGAGATGATGTATGTTAATAAGTTTGGACTTGAATGTTGAATATGTGTGAATTGTATAAATGTTTAATGTATAAAATTAATTACATGCCTAATATTCCTAGATAAATATAAGTCCCGTTTGAATAGATGGAATTCGATGGATACAGGATTTCTCGATTGGTTGTGGTCTTGCATATGTTGTAGACACATCTTAGCTCTAAAGAGCATCATATTGTAAGCCTTCTCGAGCTTCCCTTTATATGGTTCCTGCGAGCATCCTGATTGGTAGTGATCCTAAATATGTTGCAGACTATCGTAGCTCTTTGTGAGCATCCTGTTATATGATCGATTGTGATCCTGCACATATTGCAGACACAAACACGGCTCTTTATGAGCGTCCTGATATAGGCTCTTCTTGAGCTTCCTGATATGGCTTGCTTGAATTTCCTAATATATAGTTATCCAGAGCTCCCTGATAATAACTCTTCGGAGTTACCTGTTAAGCTCAATGAGCTTCCAATTTTAAACTCTTATGAGTTTCCTGTTATAGCCTGGATAAGCTTCCTATTACATGGCTCATATGAGCAACCTGTTATACAGCTTGAGCGAGTGCTTCCTAATTATATGCCCTAATGGGTACCCCTGGATATAAATTGATGGATTTTCAGTTGTGAATACTTTAAGTGTACTATATGAGTGTATCCATCGATATTTCAAATAAATTCAATGGGTAAAGTTTTGACATGGCTAAATTGAGCTTGAAATGATCGGTCATAGAAATGTACATGTTATATGAAAGTTACTATATGATGAGCTCATCTTTGATTCTTGAAATTTATGTGAAATAGTGACTAACATGTTTGATGAAGTTGTGTATTTTAGATTGTTATCTAAATTGCTTGGATGCATTTTTGTATGCTTACCTTAAGATAAGTTTGAATACATGTGATGATATATCATGTATAATGTTAATGTTGGCTTGGTTTTAATGTTTTGAATTGGTTGGAATATGTATGCAAGTAATAATGTAGGTACAAGAAAAAAATTGGGTGAGAAATAAGGCTTGGAAATGGCCTTATTTTTTCCACACGGGTAGATACACAGGCGTGTCTCAACCGTGTGTGACACATGGCCATGCGCATGGGCTGTAACATCCCTTATCTAACATCCTGATTTTAGGCCTAGTCGGAACAGTGGTTTCGAGACCATAAATCTGATGAAGAAAATTAATTTTTATTATATTTTTATGGTCTACCATTTCATGAAATGATTACTTGAAAATTTCGTTCGAAAATTTCGACGTTTGGGCACACAATTTGGTCAAAACGACAAAATTGTAAAAAATACAAAAGTTGAGTTCTACATGTTAGAAGTGTCTATTTGTTATGAGCTTTTAAATTAAAGGTTCTTAAATGGTAATTAGACCATTTTGAAGTTTGTGGACAAAAATGGACATGGTATGATAGGTTTTTAAAAGTTTTTCATTAAGGGCATTTTAGTAAATTAGTAATTAAATGAATTAAAAATGCCAAAATAAGCCAAATTTGCTCATCTTCTTCCTCATGGCCGAATTTTTCATGAAAAACACCATGTATAGGGTTTTCAAGCTTTCCAAGCTCATTTGTAAGTGATCCCGAGCCCTGTTTTTAATGTTCTTTAATTTTTGAAGTCCCGGTAACATGTTCTATCTATTTCTACCATTATTTTGAGCTAGGGTTTGTGTTTAAAAATTTACCCATGAATGATATACATGTATTTTGATGTTTAATGGTAGAATATGAAGCTTGAAATTGTGTTAAACAACTTTTCCTGAGTGATTTTATGTGAAAACAAGTAAAACGACATAATCGGTAAAAATACCTAATGTTCATAAGTACATGTTAGAGTGAGAATTTGATGTTTCCGTAGAAGGGAAAAATGATCAGCATGTCATAAAACATAAGAAAATAGGGTGAAGTTTAATTTCCGAACCTTGGGGAAAAAGTGAAAATATGCAAAAGTTTAGGGGTCAAAATGAAAATTTGTAAAAATATGATTTTTGGACCCCTATGAATAATGTGACTAATTATTAGGCTAAATGTGATATTATAGATGAAGGAAATCGAGATTCGGGCTTAAATCGGGAAAATACAAGGTTGTGGACTAAAATGGTAAATTGCCGTTTCTGGATCGAGGTAAGTTCGTGTGTTAATAATAATGCAATACCATGCATGAATTGTAATTCTCTATTGATATGGCATACATTGTATGATTTAATATGTTAAGAGAAGTTGATGGATGGTATGTATGATATGGAAAAATGTAATGCTTGTTGTGTCATGTGAAATTGAATGGCAAATTATTGTTACATGAATTGAGTGTTAAATTACCATTACCTGGGTCATATGAATTGCTACACATTTTTACCTGATGAGATTTCGACAAGTTTGTACGTAAATAAATTATCGATTCTTTTTATTTTATTATATTTTATTATCATATGAAATGTGGCTGCCTATAGAATGACAATTTGTTGTAAATTGCAAATTGAAAAAGGACTATGAATAAATTTGTAACATGTTGGAAAGTGAGGAATCTCCCGGTTGAGCCTTCAGAATAGAAACGATACGAATGATCTATTGCGAGGTCACGTGTGTAGTACTAAGTGCAGGCTACTACGTGTTCCGGATAATTAATCTCATGTGTAGTACTAAGTGCAGGCTACTATGCGTACTCGATAACTTCGATCACATGTGTAGTACTAAGTGTAGGCTACTACGTGTATCATATGGTTAGGTCACGTGTGTAGTACTAAGTGCAGCCTAATACGTGTACCGGATAATTGGTCGCATGTGTAGTACTAAGTGCAAGCTACTATGCGTACTAGATAGCCTTGTCTACAAGTGTGAAAATATGTGCAGGCACCTGAGTATCAGTTATTATTCCGAAGAGTTCAACGGGAAAATCGATTAAGTAAAAATACATGTGAACATGATTATATGATGAATAAGTGCAGGTATATGCTTATGAAAATTATGAGCAATGTGCTCGATATTTGAGTGAACTTCGATAAAACAAAATGGATTAAGTGAAATTATGTAAGAGTGAATTTTAGTAGTAAAACAGTGTTGGATAGCAGCAGTTGCATGACTTTGAAAATTCACCAAAAATTGTGTAAGTTGAATTAAATTTCAAAAAAATTATGGAATTAAATAATAACGAGTCTATTTTCATATAAAAGAAACAGGGGGAGCAAAAGAGTTCTATATTATGTGATATTCTAATTTTTGTGAGATAGTGTCTGAATGAATTCAAGATCCCCTATTCTGACTTGGAAAAATTGTCAAAACTTGTACAAAAATAATTATGAGTTATAATTTATATGAATAGAATCTTAAATGAGTCTAATTTTAGGAGGAATGGATGGAAACATCATCTGAGCGCTGAATATGAGATAAATAATTTTTAGTGAAGAGAGGTCAGAACTGTTGGACAGCAGAACAGGGGAAATTTTAATGAATAAACTGTACTAATTGGCTAAACAAAAAATTATATAAATTTTATGGGAGAAATATATATGTGTCTAGTTTCAAGAAAAATTAACGAAACTAGATTTGGAGTTTTTTAGCTTCAGATATGAATGATTTAGTAACTATAACTCGATAAAATAGCTTAACATGAACATGTGTAATTGTACAATTATAGTGTTTTATTTTGAAAAGCATGTTAGTAATTGCTTATTAATTTCATATGGACTTACTAAGCATAAAGCTTACCCATCCTCTCCATTTCTTTAGTATTGGCACGTCCGCTCGGGGTTGGAGATCGTCGGAGGCAAAATCACACTATCAAACTATCATTTTTGGGAGAATTAATTCAAATATTAGAAATATCAAGTGAGTGGCATGTATAGGAAGTTGGTTTGTGATCTGTATTATTATTATGATTTTGACCATACGTATCAGTCTGCATTGATTTATCGTATATGATCATGAGATGTGGTCCTATCCATTATGGTTTATAAGTTTATTTAATCATGTCATGTCCTATGTTTTGATGTGATGATATAGTTAGCTTTGTTTGTTATGCATGATTGGTAATACATCAGGTAAGTTAAATGTAGGCCCATTGATCATGAATTAAATGGAAATGAGTAATGTTTCCTTGAATATGGATGTTTAATAGACAAATTGGTAACTACATTATGATGGTATAAAATGAGAATAAGATTTAGCATGTCTAGTTCTAGTTAATGTAAGAATGTATATTATATACAGGATGGTAAGCAAATATGTTGAAAGTGAATGACATGTTATTGCATGATTATGGATGTGTAAGTGCTCATTTATGCCACGTTATATGTCTTTAAATATGAGTCTATGCATGTGTTCGAAAAGTTTTGAATTAAATGAAATTTTATGGCCCGATTTTCATCTATGTGTATGGTTAAGTTTGGTAATGCCTCGTACTCTGTTCCGGCCTTAGATACGGGTAAGGGGTGTTACATTTGGTGGTATCATAGCTATGGTTTAATCGGTTCTCGGACTAGCCTAGCATGTGTAAAAGTCCAGCTATACATGCCACCGATCCGTGATAGTGTGATGTCTCCCGGCACGTACGAGAGCCATTTTGTTTAGACAAAGGTACTATCCAACCGAGCTACACCGACCATGTTGAATGTGATGCTAAAATATTTGAGTAAAGTATAGTCATGACGAACTGAAACTTGGAAAGGTACGAATGAGGATTCATGAAATGTGTACATGGTGAAATGAGCTTAGCTATGATTAATAGATAATTCTATGATGTAAATGGTTGATTTGCTTGAGTGAATGCATGTGTTTAGATAACTTACCAAAGATATAGATGGAATGAATATTCACGTACGCTTATATGAAAAATCATGGTTGATAAGCTCATATAGCTTAAGTAAATGTGTTAAATTGCTTGGACTGATTCATATGATTGTAACGATATGTCTAAATGGTAGTGTACCAGGTAAAAGTATGGATTGTGATAAACTTATCTATGTTTGTTGGCCCATGTATGATATCATGTGCATGAATTATATGATTAAGTGAATAGATAAGTAAAGTTATCTAGAAAACATGGAATGCATGCATAATTATACTTGACTAAATGAGATAACTGGAAAGTGGGCATTAAATCAATATGAATGTTAGTTACTTGAAATGAATGGCATGATTGAGATATGATTGCTATGATGAAAACTATGTTACATGTATATGTATATGAGAGTTGAGTCAGAGGCCCTACGACCCCTTCCCCCTTACCAAAGTGGTGTTTTATAATGGAAGTTCTTGAGATTTATGTTGAATGAGTTCCTAGGTGAGAAACCAAAGAGTTCAATGATGGAATGGTTATAAGCATGATTAGAGATTGAGAATGGGTTGATAAGTACAGACATGAGCTAGAAAGATATCAGATTAACCGAAAGATTGTTTAACTTTCGCAACATCGTAGTTAGCAAAAAAGTTAATTTTGGTAAAACTATCTATCCTGGTATGATGTCGATAAATGTATTGATTGAAATTCCCCCATGAACTGGTTTTCTTAGTGAAGGGAATATTATGGAATTTGGGATGGCAGAAATAGTTAAAGGAATAATGTTCGAAATAAAGAAATGTTCCGTGATCTTAACGTTAGACGAATGTGTTGTTAGTCTAATTGGATTATAATCTACATGGTTCTATTTTTCTCTGGTATTTTGTTATATTCTGCCTGTTGGGAATCGATGAGAAATTGTGTATGGAGCATGATGCTATTTCTACCGATCATTGCTTTGATTGATTTTATATATATACGATAAGCATATAGTTCCGGTTGTATTTGTTGTCAGTGGTTTGGAATGATGTTATTCTGGATTTCTTTTCTTTGAAAAACCATTGGGGTCTTTCATGTTTTTATGAATCTAGTTCTCAGTCTTCTGATGCAGTGCTGTAAATTCATTCTCGTATCATGGATTTCTTTATTCTAGGCTTCTCTGTTTCAGATTTCTCTATCTTGGTTTTTCTAGATATTTTATCTTGTAACTTGTTGATCATGGCTTGCATTTAGAGCATGACCTTCAGCTTGTGATTGATGTATATAAAGAACAAATATGACTATACCTCTGAATTGATCCTGATAATATGGTGAAATTTCAAGTCCCAATGTGTATAGTGGATTTCCTTTCTCAAGTAAGTTAATCAGAGTTAATGTATTCAATTGAGGTATCAATATTACTTATGCTAATGCATTTGTTATGGTCTTCGATTGGCATGATGAGTGAACTTGGAATGATGCATGTTGAATCGTTCTGTTGACTAGAAGAGAGAATTTCTTGAAATATCAATTACAGATGAATAAGGTCGACTTGATTGTTCAATCTGTAAGGAATATATGTTTAGAATCTAATGAAATGTTCATGCTTGAGAATAAGATTTTATTTCTTCACGGGCAAAAAGACGAATAGTCTAATTAAGAAGTGTATGTTTCCTAGAAGAATCGAATGCGATAAGAAGATCTGATATTGATAACGTGAAGATAATCTGGGTATTTAAAAATGTTGAAACGATCATTGTTTATCTTTGAGTACAAATTCTTGAAATGTTGAAAGTTTAAAGATGTATAGTAAGAATCATTAGAATTATTTTTGCTGTTTGGGAATTAGAATGGAAATAGAAAATATTAATATGGATTTTCTTGTCTGGATCGTTCCTGTCCTTGAAAGAGGAAAGTAATATGTAGTGTTGTTAAACGTTATGAGATATGAAAATTATGCTGGTATACCCAAATGTCAACTTCACAGATTCATAGGATTTCATGTTTTTATGAATGTTGGATATCATGGAATTTTAATATCCACAAATCCGATTGAGATCCAGGATTCATAGCATGATTTCTTGGGAAAGCCAGAGGAGGCTTTGAAATGAAAGGTAACTAAGATTTGAATTGGATTGTGTGGAATTATAAAGAGTATGAGGCCTAGATGAACTGACTAGTTTCGTTATTTGAATCCAAAAAGATTCGGGTGTGAATGTATATGTAACATGATGGTATGGATCAGACTTTTGAGTACATGAGCTTTCTAGTACAGATTAAGTTTCGGTGAAAGTATTGTAAAGTGAATACCACTTACGATTTTTGTATGTGGAGTTTAAAGAGATAGGCAGTAAAAGCACAACTTGAGTGAAAGTTCTTTGACATCAATTATAGGATTGAAGAATCCAAGTGAAAAACCAAAACCACTTTCTTGGTAAGATTTTCGAGGACGAAAATCCCTAAAGGGGGGAGAAATGTAACATCTTGATTTTAGGCCTAGTCAGAACAGTGGTACCACAAATTCGATGAGAAAAATTAATTTTTATTATAATTTTATGGTCTACCATTTCAGGAATGATTTCGTGAAAATTTCGTTCGAAAATTTCGACGTTTGGGCACTCAATTTGGTCAAAAGGACTAAATTGTAAAAAAGTGCAAAAGTTGAGTTCTACATGTTAGAGCTGTCTAATTGTTATGAGTTTTTAAATTAAAGGTCCTTAAATGGTAATTAGACCATTTTGAAGTTTGTGGACAAAAATGGACATGGTATGATAGGTTTTTAAAAGTTTTTCATTAAGGGCATTTTAGTAAATTAGTAATTAAATGAATTAAAAATGCCAAAATAAGCCAAATTTGCTCATCTTCTTCCTCATGGCTGAATGTTTCATGAAAAACACCATGTATAGGGTTTTCAAGCTTTCCAGGCTCATTTGTAAGTGATCCCGAGCCCTATTTTTAATGTTCTTTACATTTTTGAAGTCTCGGTAACATGTTCTAGCTATTTCTACCATTATTTTGAGCTAGGGTTTGTGTTTAAAAATTTACCCATGAATGATATACATGTATTTTGATGTTTAATGGTAGAATATGAAGCTTGAAATTGTGTTAAACAACTTTTCCTGAGTGATTTTACGTGAAAACAAGTAAAATGACATAATCGGTAAAAATACCAAATGTTCATAAGTACATGTTAGAGTGAGAATTTGATGTTTCCATAGAAGGGAAAAATTATCATGTCATAAAACATAAGAAAATAGGATGAAGTTTAATTTCCGAACCTTGGGGAAAAAGTGAAAATATGCAAAAGTTTAGGGGTCAAAATGCAAATTTGTAAAATATGATTTTTGGACCACTATGAATAATGTGACTAATTATTAGGCTAAATGTGATATTATAGATGAAGGAAATCGAGATTCGGGCTTAAATCGGGAAAATACAAGGTTGTGGACTAAAATGGTAAATTGTTGTTTCTAGATCGAGGTAAGTTCGTGTGTTAATAATAATATAATACCATGCATGAATTGTAATTCTCTATTGATATGGAATAAATTGTATGATTTAATATGTTAAGAGAAGTTGATGGATGGTATGTATGATATGGAAAAATGTAATGCTTGTTGTGTCATGTGAAATTGAATGGCAAATTATTGTTACATGAATTGAGTGTTAAATTACCATTACCAAGGTTGTATGACTTGCTCCACGGTTGTACCTGATGAGATTTCGACAAGTTTGTACATAAATAATTAATCGATTCTTTTTATTTTATTATATTTTATTATCATATGAAATGTGGCTGCCTATAGAATGACAATTTGTCTTAAATTGCAAATTGAAAAAGGACTATGAATAAATTTTGTAACATGTTGGAAAGTGAGGAATCTCCCAGTTCAGCCTTCGGAATAGAAACGATACAAATGATCTATTGTGAGGTCACATGTGTAGTACTAAGTGCAGGCTACTACGTTTACCGGATAATTGGTCGCATGTGTAGTACTAAGTGCAGGCTATTATGCGTTCCCGATAACTTCGATCACGTGTGTAGTACTAAGTGCAGGCTACTACGTGTATCAGATGGTTAGGTCACGTGTGTAGTACTAAGTGCAGACTACTACGTGTACCAGATAATTGGTCGCATGTATAGTACTAAGTGCAGGCTACTATGCGTACTAGATAGCCTTGTCTACAAGTGTGAAAATATGTGCAGGCAACTGAGTATCAGTTATTATTTCGAAGAGTTCAACGGGAAAATCGATTAAATAAAAATACATGTGAACATGATTATATGATGAATAAGTGCAGGTATATGTTTATGAAAATTATGAGCAATGTGCTCGATATTTGAGTGAACTTCGATAAGACAAAGTGGATTAAGTGAAATTATGTAAGAATGAATTTTAGTAGTAAAACAGTGTTGGACAGCAGCAGTTGCATGACTTTGAAAATTCACCAAAAATTGTGTAAGTTGAATTAAATTTCAAAAAAAAACTTATGGAATTAAATAATAATGAGTCTATTTTCATATAAAAGAAATAGGGGGAGCAAAAGAGTTCTATATTATGTGATATTCTAATTTTTGTCAGACAGTGTCAGAATGAATTCGAAATCCCCTGTTCTGACTTGGAAAAATTGTTAAAACTTGTACAAAAATAATTATGAGTTATAATTTATATGACTAGAATCTTCAATGAGTCTAATTTTAGGAGGAATGGATGGAAACATCATCCGGGTCCCGAATATGAGATAAATAATTTTTAGTGAAGAGAGGTCAAAACTATTGGACAGTAAAATAGGGGAAACTTTAATGAATAAACTGTACTAATTGGCTAAACAAAAAATTATATAAATTTTATGGGAGAAATATATATGTGTCTAGTTTCAAGGAAAATTAACGAAACTAGATTTGGAGTTTTTTAGCTTCAGATATGAATGATTTAGTAACTATAACTCGATAAAATAGCTTAACCTGAACATGTGTAATTGTACAATTATAGTGTTTTATTTTGAAAAGCATGTTAGTAATTGCTTATTAATTTCATATGGACTTACTAAGCATAAAGCTTACCTATCCTCTCCATTTCTTTAGTATTGACAGGTCCGCTCGGGGTTGGAGATCGTCGGAGGCAAAATCACACTATCAAACTATCATTTTTGGGAGAATTAATTCAAATATTAGAAATATCAAGTGAGTGGCATGTATAGGAAGTTGGTTTGTGATATGTATTATTATGATTTTGACCATACGTATCAGTCTGCATTGAGTTATCGTATATGATCATGAGATGTGTTCCTTATCCATTATGGTTTATAAGTTTAATTAATCATGCCATGTCCTATGTTTTGATGTGATGATATAGTTAGCTTTGTTTGTTATGCATGATTGGTAATACATCAGGTAAGTTAAATGCAGGCCCGTGGATCATGAATTAAATGGAAATGAGTAATGTTTCCTTGAATATGGATGTTTAATGGACAAATTGGTAACTACGTTATGATGGTATAAAATGAGAATAAGATTTAGCATGTCTAGTTCTAGTTAATGTAAGAATGTATATTATATACAGGATGATAAGCAAATATGTTGAAAGTGAATGACATGTTATTGCATGATTATGGATGTGTAAGTGCTCATTTATGCCACGTTATATGTCATTAAATATGAGTCTATGCATGTGTTCGAAAAATTTTGAATTAAATAAAATTTTATGGCCCGGTTTTCATCTATGTGTATGGTTAAGTCTGGTAATGCCTCGTACTCTATTCTGGCCTTGGATACGGGTAAGGGGTGTTACACCTTACCCATACCCGAGACTGGGATAAGGTACGAAGCATTACAGAACATAAACAGGGCATTTCCGGAAAATACAGGTCATAAAATTTCATTCCAAAATAAAAATCGACCAAACAAAATCATTTTGTCCTTATCATGGACCTACGAGGTCCAAAACATACATTAGAAGTAACCCAGAACTAAACCGAGAACCTAAGAAAATTCTAAGAAAGTTTCTAGGTTTAAGCCTCACACACCCATGTGGAGGCCCGTGTCCCTTACCTGTGTGGAATTTTTAGAATTTATTTTTCATTTCAAACCTACAGGGGTTTTCATGCGGCCGAGCACACACACGTGTCCCTCAGACGGCCTAGACACGCTCGTGTCATCACCCGTGTACAAAATCCTGAATATTCTATTTATGACATCATCATTCATTTAGGGGCACATAGCTAAGGCACACGCTCGTGCGCTAGGCTGTGTCCTTCACATGGCTAAGACACACGGTCGTGTCTCTGCCCGTGTGTTTACTACCATGCATACTGTCTTAGAAATTCTAGATGTAGGGGACACACGGCCATTCAACACGCCCATGGGGCAGACCGTGTGTCATACAAGGCCTAGACACATGCCCGTGTGTCTACCCGTATGGACCTTTTTAGAGGCTATTTTTGAAGCCAATGGTCACCCTCAATCAGTTATACATTCAAACACACTTTATAACATGCAACATGACATATTTTTGCACTCAAACATTCCACACCATGGCACTCTCACATCTTCATAATGTCATTTTATTTTACACTCATTTGCTATACCATTTAGAGGCATTCCACACCAATTTCATGCATTATTAGACTTGTTACCATAGCTTCAATTTGCATTTTCATACACATAGTCATTAAAAGATATTAGGTCATCCCTTATCCTTTAGCACCAGATTTATACGTTACCATACATTCATCAATCAACCATACATCATATCATTATCATGCATTCACCAAGCAATAACATGTCCTACCATCAAAACACTAGCACATGCATGCATGGGTAATTAGATTACAACCCAATGATCAAGTATTAGCCATATCACATGGCCATTACAAAATGAATCATCATTATCATAGGCCTTCACAATTTGGCCAAATAGCATGACATATATCACAAAATGACCAAGTTTCTTATACATGCCATACTCAAAATAATAATTTCACTATATCCAATAGTCTTTTGATAGTGTGATCGAGTACTCCGACAGCTCCCGATCCTTGAGCTAGCTTGGCAGAACTAGAAAGGATGGAAAAAGAAAGGGGAGTAAGGATTAAAGCTTAGTAAGTCCACATGCAAATAATATGCAATAGTGGTAAACAATTAACATGCAAAAACATGATAATATATGCATAAAGATTATTCTTTCATTCAAACCTCTTTGCTTACTCATCATATGCACATATATATATACTTGCTCATCGTAAACCGATCTTTATTAAGGCATTACTCATAGGTTTAGCATACATACATGTACTCATCGTAAGTATCCATAACCATACCTCTTTCATATGTCCTTCTCGGGACTCTCATTACATCCTTTAAAATACCCGTTCAACATTCAGAATACTATTGGATACACGAAAACCTTGCACATAAGTGCCTCATGTACAAATGTAACCGAAGCTACCACATAACATGTAACATATCCATAATGAACCCGGATCTCTCAACGAGCTAGTATGTTACATGAATCACATCCATCATGAACTTGGACCACTCAACGAGCTCGGATGCTTGCATCCATAATGAACTCAGACCTCTCAACGAGCTTGGATGCCACATATCTCACAAACCCAGACCACTCAACGAGTTCGAACTCCTTAGTTCCTAGTGACATGTCACTTGTATCCTAAACTATTCCTAAGGTTCAAACGAGATTTTTCCTCACTTGCATATAGTATCTCTATCGTACTTGCTCGTAACGTCATAAATCACGACCATAATAACATTCACGCTTTCATAACAATCAATAAGCATATAACTCATAATTACAATAAAACATTTATCACATTATATTAAAGCATTTAAAACATACTACCATACCACATTGTTTGCATATGTACTTACCTCGGTACAAAACAGTGGTAATCGAGCCTAGTTGTCGTATACTTTATTCTTTCCTTGATTAAGTCCCGCTTCACGTTTTTCTTGATCTATAATGCCAAATTTAACTTATTTATTATTCACATTATTCAAATGGGTCCATAAATCATACTTTTTCAAAATTACATTTTGACCCCTAAACTTTTACATATTTATAATTTAGCCTTTAGGCTCGTAAAATGAAATGCATGCATTTTCTTGATTACCCAAGCTTGGCCAAACCCTTTCTATGCTCATATCAGCCCATATTTTCTTTTATTTTACATTATTATTACTCACTTTTTCACTTTTACAAACAAGTCCTTCATTTAGGTGTTTTCACTAAAAATCACCTAATAAAAGATGTTCATCATGCATCAAACATTCATATTCTTCCATTAATCATCAAAATACAAGCATGTCATGCATGGGTCAATTTTCATACATGAACCCTAGCTCAAAATATAGCTAGAAATGGGTAGACCATGTGACCTGGACTTCAAAAATATAAAGTACATTAAAAACGGGGCTAGGGAACACTTACTATTGAGCTTGGAAATATTGAACAAAACCCTAGCTATGGGGTTTTGTGATTTTCGACAGCCAAGGAGGAAGATGGACACATTTTTGGTTTGATTTTCCCTTTTTATTCTGTTAATTACCTAATGACCAAAATGCCCTTAGGGTTTCTCTTTCCAATTTTTCTTATGCATGTCCATTTTTGTCCAAAATTATAGAAATTGGTCAATTTTCTAATTAAAACCCCCTAAGTCATAATCTAAAGCAATTTCATGCTAAAAACTTCTAGAGTGCAAGTTTTGCACTTTATTCAATTTGGTCCCTAAAATGCGATTGAACATTTTATGCTTAGAATTTCTTTATAAAACTTTCACACAAGCATGCATTCATAATATAAACCTCATAAGAATCATATAATAATTATTTATATCTCAGATTTATGGTCTCGTAACCACTGTTCTGACTAGGCCCTAATTTGGGATGTTACACGGGCGTGTAGTTTGACAGTGTGTCCCCTGCATCTTAAAAATTAAGAAATAGAACACTCAGAATTGGTGACACGGGTAGAGACACAGGTTTGTATCTCAACTGTGTGAAACACACAGCCCAACACACGGGCGTGTGTCTTGGTCGTGTAAATCCTGCGCCTAATTTTTAAAAATTAAATTGTCCACACGGCCTAGCACACATACGTGTGGCCAACCGTGAGACCCAAGTCAATAGCTACCCTAATTTGAACATGAACTGGGACACGACCGGGTGCCTCACATTGAATGCCCACACGGCTTAAGACACGGGCATGTCACATTGCTGTGTGAGTCACACAACCTGACCACACAGGCGTGTGTCCCCTGCACCTAAGAAAAAAATTAAAATTTTGTGATAAATTTTCTGAGTTTATGGTTTAATCCTGATTTGATTCTAACATGTACTTTGGCCTTGAAGACCCAATTAAGGGAGATCATTGATTTTGGATATGAATAGTAAATGATATAAAATTTTCCATAATCGATCTATAAACTCGGGTAATGCTCCGTGTCCCTATTCTGGCTACAAATAAGGGTTAGGGGTGTTACAAGGATGGTGAAAGATTTGACATCGTTATCTATATGAAATCAAGAAGTAAGATTTACTCTCAAAGTTTGCTTTTTGATATTTGCTTGAGGATGATCTCTTTTTCTTCATTACAAAGGATGTTTATAATCACTACTTCTCTTCCATGAAAAAATAAGTCAATCTAATCAACTTCTTTTGAAATTTGATTTAATTTCTATCAAAAAGTTCTATTTATATAATTCAGTATTTGTATCTCTATGAATTTATAAAACCCTTTACGCATTTAATTAATGGGATTTTTATGTGGAGATAAATAGTTTTTCTTTTTTTTAATAGAATTGATTGGTTTAATTTTGATTTTGATTAAGATATATGATTATTGCGGAATTTGAGTAAAAATACTTGTCATGAACTTTGGGATATTCACCCTGCCCGTGATAATTTCATATCTTTTCATATCTTTGTAAAGTTTGAGATAAAATTATGTCATAAGTGGTGGAGGTTAGAAAATGATTATGTTTAAACTTTTAACTGTAAAGTTATTTTAATTTGACATTATAATATTTTGTGTTTTGTTGTGGTATGATATATAAAATATATATTATCTAACCACAATGATTTATTTATGACATGAATTTATTATTTGTCATGCTCAATATATGTTTTATTTATGCCTATTCATTTTGTTTTTATATGAATAAATAAAATTTTAGAAGATCAAAATTTTTTTATCATTCATATTAAAAAGAATTGCAAAATTGTATATGATTTAAAACAAATTAATCATTCATTAAGGTTCTTTAATAAAATGATTATACGCTCCTGAAGAGCTAATATTGCATCAAACAGTAAAAAATTCTTTAAGAGCTAACATTTTACCTCTCTGTGATGCAAAATTTTATAAAATATAATAGTCTTTCAGATCAAGAATATATATGTTGAATAAAATCTTCACGTGTTTTACATTAAAACCATATATAGAAATAACATGAGAAACTCATGTATTTGTATTACATATATTCCTCGAAGGAATACATTACACTATATGATTGAAATATCTAATGTGCTCCTACAGTAGCAATATTGTGAAAATAACTTTAACAATATTTTCAAACGATCACATACCTTCTAGTGGCTAAGCAAAATAATAAGTTACTAATGTAGCAGTACATAAGAATTATGAAAAATGAAAATATAGAGATCATGATTGTTGTTGTAATTAGGGATGAGATTGGAGACTAATCATGACAACTTGAATAGATTGATTTTGATTTGAAATCCACACATGTTTTGCGATGGTGATTATGAAATAAAGAATTTATTGCATTTAGAAGTCCATCCCACTAGATTTATTGCATTCCCTGAAGTGAATGCAAAAATAAAGAAAATAAAAGATATAATAATGGACCATTAAAAGTGGAAATATAGTAATAAATAATAGAACAATGAGAATTCTCAAGATAACTCTTCAAAGGGTAAAAATAATCTATGTTATTAATGTGATATGAAAGATTACGTATATGGCATATGCCTAAATATTTTGTTTCTGTTAATATTATTTGAGGAAAGATATGTGAATGTAGTAATAAATTCTATCATTATAGATAGAAAGATTTATCTTATTTGGTACTAAAACAAACTAATATTTTTCTAATATTTGATAGTACAAAATTAGTCAAAGGGTCTAAAAGAGCTAATATATTAATATCTTATGCTAGTTAATCCATTGGTTTTAAAAGATATTTGTAATGGATCTTATACTGAGATTGTGAATGAGAAAAATATTATATTTCATATGAATCACTATTACTATAAATATCTATTTTGAAAGGATGAAAAAGAGGGGATTGGGCTATTAATTTATATTTATTTTATAATCTTTGTGATTGTAACACCCCAAACTCGGCCTAGATGTTATGACCGGATCCGACGTGCCACATCAAAACGTTAAAACATTTTTTCATTCTAAATCTAGGAAATCGTACTTGATGTTCAAAGGATTAATTCATTGAGGGTTAAAGTGAATGGAAGCTGCGCACCAGGTAGGAAACCGGAAAAAGGAGGTGAGTCCATCGGACTGCTTAAGTACCAAGCTCTTTCGGATCCAATCCTAGACATGCACACCGCCATTGCCACACTCTAACATCGCGTATATTTTTAGGTTACCATTGAAATTATGTCTATTTTATAATAAAACGTATTTAAGTTTGTAAAGCGTTATCATAGCAGAAGCCTTGTTTGTAATCGTGTTACTTCGAAATCAGTTTATGTTTTTGGAAAACGAACCCTAGATCTAGCCCATTTTGATAGTTAATATAATTTAAGGTCATCATGATAAGATATAAATCGAAACCCAATTAAAAATAATCACAAGTGGCCTTATTACATAACAAAACCCAAATCATCAAAGTAAAGAAAATTGAAGTCCAAATCACCAGAAGAAACCCATATTGCAGAACGAGTGGCCACTCCGAATCCCTCGCAGCTCCAAGCCCACTATGGCTGGGGATTACCTGCATGGATGAAAATAGGGGATGAGTTTGGGGAAACTCAGTGTGTAAAATTAACCCAACCATAGCCCATATCAGCTGAAACCACAGAAACAGAATAAATTGGCCTTAGCCCAGAACAGAATACAAAATTAAGCTTATAGGCCCATAACAGATCAGATCAGATATTTCATGTATATGCAAAACCCAACACATAACCAACCACATACACCCCCTTACCAAACTTTCACCATGTGGGGAGACTACTCGACCCACCCAACCGCTACACGCCACAGAATTATGCAGCATGGCTGCCAGAACAGATAATGTGACAGAGTCACCAGATACAGATAATCGTGGCAGAGCCACCATAACAGAAATATGTGGCAGAGCCACCAAATCAGATAATTGTGGCATAGCCACCATGACGCTTCCTCCAAAATATAACCCATGTCCCCATGCAACAAATATTCATTCATGGCATACATCATACAGATTTAAATCAACATGCTTTTCAGACAAAATTAACCCTAGGGGCATATTGGTCATTTACACCTAGGGGTATCATGGTAATTTTCCATACATAAGGGTATTGTAGTGATTTAGCTACTTCTAGGGTTTTCATGCATATCCTATCCATTTACGTACTATCAGAATACTTACCGCGCATACTTACCAAATTGAGCCCGTTGGCCCATGAACCCGATTTTTGGCCCATTAAGCCCACATTATCAAAATGTACGAAATCACACGTACTGCAGTTTATTACCTTCAGAATGCCAAACATACAAACCCAACTATCTTACGAGCATTTGCACACTTGCAAATTCCCAAAATACCAACTTTCCGACATTTCGGCTTTTGCCGATCTAGTCTATGAGAGGGTGCTAGTTACACACCTGTTTTGCGACGATTCATTGTCGAGATCCACGCAAAAACTGCCTACAATTAAATCACTAACATATTACTCTAGATATCGAATTAATACTGAGTAAATAGCCCCTTACCATATTCGGCCAAACATGCTTAGAACCTTCTTGCTCTTACCTTGTTGCCGAACTATGTCTTAAATCCAAAGATCTGATCGTTTCACTTGTCCAAGCCCTTGATCAGCAGCCTCTAAAATGACACCATTTACCAAAGTAGAACAGTTATTACAACCCCTTAGGGCTACAAGTCCAAATCGATAGCCTCCCTAACATTTAGGGATTTCTGCCTTTCCTAAAATACGAAAGAAAGACTATGTTTTGAAACTACTTACCACCGATTCCTTCGACCAATGTTTCCAATTGATGCCTACTTAAATCCAATGCTACTCTACCCTTAAACGATCACCAAAGTCAAGCCTTCAGTGTTTTCAATATTCGGCTAAGTCCCTATGAAAATGGGGTTTTCGGCTTTTTTGCAACTGTGTAGAAAAAGATGAATTAATAGGGTTTTACTGTGGTCTTGTCGACAAAAACTTGAGGTTTAAAGGAGGAAAGAATCGGCCAAAGATGATAAGCAAAATAAGAGAATTTTTCTAGGAAAAATTGGTACAGAAGAAGTGTAGCTTTCAGGATTTCAGCTTTTTATGGCCAAAGGCTATGAAGGTTTTGAAACGTCTGAAGGGAAGGATGGAGATGAACAAGAGGTTAGAAGGGTTCGGCTATGAAGGAGAAAGGAGAATAAGAAAAAGGTTGATGAAGAGAGGGGAGAAAAATGAAGAGGGAAATGGTCAGCAAACGACCCAACTTCCCTTTAATGTCGAATTTATACTGACCTTAACCCTAGCCGAATTTTGCCTCCCTAAAGCTCCCCTTGGCCGACCAACTCTTGCTCCTCAAGAGTCCATTATTCAGCCAACACAGCTCTCCCTAATCAGCTCCTAAATTCTCTCCCTTATCCCTTCCTTACTCAATCTCCTGAGTAACTCCAACTCTTGCTAACAGTCTTTCACTTCTGTTCCACTACTTACCTTTTCCATTCATAAAAATTAATCCCTTATTTGCTGTCATTGTGACTTGAACCTGGGTCCTCCCAATCATCCACATGCCACTTATAGCATTCCCAGTGGCGTCACTTAGCCACTTTACCACATGCTTCCTTGTGATTTATTTTACACAATTAATACCTAAAAGCCCAATTAACCAGAACCCCTTTTTCTTATAGATTTAAAATTAATTAAAACTACCGGGTTTTAACTTAAGCTTGGGCCTTCTAGAGGCCCACTAACATACTTAATCCTACGACAAACAAACAGGACACAGAATTTTTAAATTTTTCCAACATTTTTAAAATTCCCGAAAATTGGGGCGTTACAGTGATCTTCTTTTGTCGTCATCCCTATTAAGGGGTTGAAAGAAAAATATTTGACTATGAAAGATCTATTTATGAGTAATAAAATATGATAATTCTATCTAAAGCTCGCTATGGTTGGATTCACTTTAAGTTGCAATTTTTTTTAGATATTTGAAAATTTTGGCATATTCCCTGAAGTGAATATAACATATAATTGTTTGGAAATTATATTTATTTTGTTGACTTAGTGACATTATAATATTCACATTGATTTAGACATTTCCAATAGAAAATGTCACAATAACACTTATATGTGGATACAAAGTAAAAAGAATGATAGTAAAATTATTAATTTGTTACAGTTTAGTACTACTGAAATACATGTTAAAGTAAACCAGAAGTTTACTGATACAAATGTATTTACTACTTGGCATGACCTGTTAGACCATCCTGGATCATATATGATGCAAAAATTAATTTCATTAAGGAACCAAAAGATTCTTTAATTTAAAAGAATTCTCATATGTTTCTTGTTCTCAATGAAAATTTATTATTAGAAATTCACTAGCTAAAGTTGTGATTTAATGTCTTACATTTCTGAAACAAATATGGGCTCATTCATCCATCATGTGGATGGTTTTGATATTATATGATTTTGGTAGATACATCTACAAAATAATCATATGTGTTGCAACTTGTTGTTTGCAAGATTTCTTTTTTAAATAATTAATTTCAGATCATGCAATTAAGACAATTAATCTTGCTAATACTGATGAGTTTATATCTCAATCTTTTATTAATTGAGTTTGGAAAACTTTTGTAAAAGTTTTCTCATGATAGTTTTGAGAAATTATTGATTAAATACCTCTGACTAATGTCTAAACCATTACTTATAAGAACTAAACTTACTATTTCAACATGAGATTATGTGTGTATATGTAATATCCTGATTTTGGGCCTAGTCAGAATAGTGGTTTAGTGACCACAAAATCCGAGATAGAAATAATTATTTTATGATTATTTTAAGGTCTATTATATGATTTCATGATTGTGTGAAAATTTCGTGAAGAAATTTTATGCATAAAGTGCTTAAATTGAAATTAGGGACTAAATTGAAATTAGGGACTAAATCGAATAATTTGCAAAACTTGTATTCTAGAAGTTTCTAGTATGAAATTGTTTTGAAATATTAATTAGGAGGTCTTAAATAGAAATTTTACCAATTTCTAAGTCTATGGACAAAAATTGGACATGGATGGAATTTTTGGAAAGTTTAGTAGTAAGGGCATTTTCGTCATTTAGGGGTAAAATGAATTAAAATACAAAATTAAAAGCCAATTTTGCTCATCTTCAACCCCATGGCCGAATATAGCAAGGAGAAACCATGGCTAGGGTTTTTCAAGCTTCCAAGCTCGATTGTAAGTCCGTTCTAGCCTCGTTTTTAATGATTTTTACGTTTTTGGAGTCCCAGTAGCTCGATTTAGCTTATGCTAGCAATAATTTAACCTAGGGTTTATATTTGGAAAAATACCCATAGGTGAAATTTGTGTATTTTGGTGTTTTATGATTGAATATGAGGTTTTAAATTATGTTAGAAAACTTGTGCTACTCGGTTTTAAGTGAAAACGAGCAAAAGGGCTTAATCGGTAAAAATACCTAATAGTCATAAGTACATGTTAGAGTGAGAATTTGATGTTTCCATAGAAGGGAAAAATGATCAGCATGTCATAATACATAAGAAAATAGGCTGAAGTTTAATTTATGAGCTTTGGGGAAAAACTGTAAATATGCAAAGTTTAGGGGTAAAATTGTAATTTTTCCAAAATATGATTTTGGGTCAATTTGAATAATGTGAGTCCTAATTAGACTATATTTTAAATGATAGAGCAAGGAAAACTGAAATTCGGGCTAAAATGGGGAAAATACCAAGTTGTGGACGAAATGGTAAAAGTAGCCATTTTCGCATACGAGGTAAGTTCATATGTAAATGTTAGTAACATAGTTATTGTTTTAAATGTTTTAATGTTATTTAAATGATATGATAATTATTATGAAATATCATACTTGTGACAATTGTTTGATAATATGTCAAATTATGTGATATACTTGGAAAATGTGAAATACTACCGAGTATCGGTATCGACATTCCATAGAAGATGGTTGAGACATATGATTGGGAAAAATGTCTCGTTGAATCTTAGGAATGGATTAGGATACAAGTGACATGTCACTGGGATATTTGGGCATCCGAACTTGTTGAGTTGAGTCTAAGTTCACTTATGGATGCGAGTGTCTGAACTCGTTGAGTTGAGTCCGAGTTCGAGAGATGTAACTAGGCATCCGAGCTCGTTGAGTTGAGTCCGAGTTCACTTATGGATGCGAACGCCCGAGCTCATTGAGTTGAGTCCGAGTTCACTTATGGGCGGGTTACATGGTAGCTTGGCTACATATGTGGCACTTATGTGCAAACTTTCCATGTATCCGAATTACATTCCGATATGTTCAACGGGTAAAGTTCTACTGAAATGGAGGAATACTCAAGATGAAAGGGACGTATTGGTAAGTGTTGTGAAATGGGTACTTTGAACAGGTATGTACTTAACCCTCGGGTTGAAAAATCGATATAACAACAATATGGTAAGATGATAAATGAAAATGTGATATGAATGTCTTGGTGATGATTATGCAAATGATGTTTTATGTTTGCTTATATGGTTATGTTACTTGCTATTTGCATGTGAAATTATTAAGCATTTATGCTTACTCCCTCCTTTTCATTCCTTGTAGTTTTGACAAGCTAGCTCGGAAATCGGGAACGGTCGAAGGCTCGCTCACACTATCCGTATACCATCTTGGCATAATGGCTTGTATATTTTGAGTATGGCATGTATAGCATTATAATCATTTTGTATATATGGTCTTATGATATGGTTACTGAGTGGTATGGAAATGTTTGGTAATGATTAGCCATTGGAATGGCTAATCATGATCATATTTGGTGTTATGTATGTCAAATTGCTAGCTAATCCATGGAAACCATGAAATAGGTAAAATTTACCATAAAATAGATTCAGACAGCAGTAGTGATGTGAATTTGAAAAATCACTAAAAATAGTAGAAATGGAATTAAATAATTAATAAGTTATGGAATCCAAGCATGATGAGTCTATTTTCATATGGAAGAAGCAAAACAGGTATATGAGCTATATTTTATGAGATGTTTAAATTTTTGTGAAACAGGGCCAGAGCGATTACTGGATCCCCTATTCTGACTTAGGAAATTCACCATAAATTTTACAAAGATAATTAGAAGTCATGCTTTATATGTACAGATTTCTTATTAAGTCTAGTGTTATTAGAGACAAATGTCATAGTCATTGAAGCTCTGTACAGGGAGATATCCGATTCGTAATACACAGAGGTCAGAGTAGTTGAACCCTGAAATAGGGGAGAATTTAACTAATAAACTGTACTAATTGGCCAAACCAAAAATTCTAGAAAACAATTAGTAGAGAGATATATGAGTCTAGTTTCAGGAAAATTTTATGGAATTGGATTTCGAGTTTCAGAACTCACGATATGATTTTTAAAGCGACTGTGATGCAGTTAGCCAGCTTGTCTGGAAATTTTATAATGAATTGTATGAGCTGTTTAAGTAATGAATTAAGTCCGTTAACAGCTCGTGTTCGACTTCGGCAACGGTCTCGGGTACGAGGCGTTACATTTAGTGGTATCAGAGCAGGTTTAGTCGGTTCTCAGACTAACCTAGCATGTGTAAAAGTTTAGCTATACATGCTACTAATCTGTGATAGTGTGATGTCTTCCGACGCGTATGAGTACTGTCTTATTTAGACAGGGTACTCTCCAACCGAGCTGTGCCGACCATGTTCAATGTTATGTGAATGTATTTGAGTAAAATTATGATTATGATAAGTCTCGGTTCAGAAAAGTATGAATAAAGGTTTATAATACATATGTGATAAATATTCATATTTGCTTAATGCTCATATGATGTAGTGTATGTGGCTTACTTGATAAGATGAAGGGAATAAATAGAAAGTAGTAGAGGTATGAATAAAGGTCATAATATTATGATACGAGTGAAAATGTCCTTGTCTTGATTTGGACGTCGAATGTTGATAAATGTTAATGATATATAATTTTTATAAGATAAAGGATTATAATGAAATGAACTTATCTATGTTAAATTGTTGGACTGAATTATATGATTGTAATGATATGTACATGATGATGCACGAAATGAAAGTTGTGATTGTGATGCAAATATCTATGTTTGTTTGGCCTTATATAATGTCATGAGCATGAATTAATTTAATTAGATGAATGGATAAGTAAAGCTGTCTAGAAAACATAGAATGTATGCATAAGTATATTGTCTAAATGGGACAATAGGAAAATTGGTGTAAGCCAACATGAATGAATGACATGATTTTGATGATGTTACTATGATGATGGAAGTTGTGTCATATATGTATGTATAAGAAAGTCGAGTCAGAGGTCCTACAACCCCTCCCCCTTATGTATAAGAAAGTCGAGTTAGAGGTCCTACAACCCCTCCCCCTTACCGAAGTGGTACTTATAATGGAATTTCATGAGATTTGTATTGAATAAGTTTCCGGTGGAGAACCCAAAGAGTACAGTGATAGAATAATTATAAGTATGATTAGAGATTGAAAATGAGCTGATAAGTAAAGTCAGAGCCAATAAAGTATCGGATTGACGTAAAAATTATTGGAGTTATGCACTGTCCCAGTTAGAAAAGGAATTCTCCTTGGTAAACCGAATTACTCAGGTGCAAGGTCGAGAAAAGTGTAAATCAAAATTTATTCAGAATTGGCCTTCTTTAGTGAATGGTTTAATATGAAATTTGTGACAGCAGAACTAGTTGGGGAAATGATAATTGAAATGTAAACTATCTGAGTGTGACAGTTGACTGGGCAGATTTAGCAGTCTCTTTTGAGATGTTCTATGTGTTTACCCGTTCTCAAAAATATTTCTATGGTTATTGATCTTCTGAATAAATTCTTGTTATATGGGAATGTCTTCTAATTCTGGTGTTGGATGAAAGCATTGGTAGTCTGACTAGTTTATAATTTATATTGCTCTATTTCATCGGGTATTCTATTTCATTTCGTCTGATAAGAATTGATGAGAGAATACGTATGATATTATGATTCTGTTTCTTCTACTTGATGCTTCATTTGATATATATGTATGGGAAGATATATTGATCTTGTTATATTTGATTTCAGTGGGATTAAATGATGTTTTCTGTAACGCCCCGTACCCGAGACTGTTGCCGGAGTCGAACACGAGGTGTTAACGGACTTAATTCATTACTTAAACACCTCATACAATTCATTTTAAAATTTCCAGACAAGCCGGCTAACTGCATCACAGTTGCTTTAAAAATCATATCTCGAGTTCCAAAACTCGAAATCCAGCTCCGTAAATTTTTCCTGAAACTAGACTCATACATCTATCTACGAATTTTTTTTTTCCAGAATTTTTGGTCGGGCCAATTAGTACAGTTTATTAGTTAAAGTCTCCCCTATTTTAGGGTTCGACTACTCTGACCTCTGTGTATTACGAATCAGATATCTTCCTATACAGAGCTTCAATGACTATGCCGTTTGTCTCTAATAAAACTAGACTCAATAATGAATCTGTACATATAAATCATGACTTATAATTATCTTTGTAAAATTATGGTGAATTTCCAAAGTCATAACAGGGGATCCAGAAATCGCTCTGGCCCTGTTTCACAAAAATTTAAACATCTCATAAAATATAGCTCATATACCTGTTTTGCTTCTTCCATATGAAAATAGACTCATCAAGCTTCGATTCCATAACTTATTCATTATTTAATTCCATTTCTACTATTTTTAGTGATTTTTCAAATTCACATCACTACTGCTGTCTGAATCTATTTTGTGGTAAATTTTACCTATTTCACGGTTTCCATGGATTAGGTAGCAATTTGACATACATAGCACCAAATATGATCATGATTAACCATTCCAATGGCTAATCATTACCAAGCATTTCCATACCACTAAATAACCATATCATAAGACCAGATATACAAAATGATTAGAATGTTATACTCAAAATATACAAGCCATTTTCGCATGGCTATACGAATATACATTACCAAAAGATACTTAATTAACAACAATGGTCAGTCCTATACATGCCATTATCAAAGTTCAACTAAAAGAGTACCAAAAAGGGGCTTAGATAGTGTGGATGACTTCGACTTTGACACTTCCGAGTCTGATAGCTGACGAACAAAATCTATAATATCGAGAATTTAAGCAACAGAGTAAGTGTGTCGATGCTTAGTAAGTTTATAAGTAAGGAAATCATTTGAAACAAAAACACAAAAGAAATAGCATTCATAAGGATAAATAAATGCCTATGCACAAGATCACATATTCATTTTAATTTACACTTCTATCAATATGTTTACACACTCGAAGTCAAACTTAACTAAATATCATTTGAATCAATTTCATGTAACTCGAGTGAGCTATAGACTTCATATAACCCTAAGAAATGGCTGGGAGAGCATTATTCGATTACATAATCACAACTTATACTGTACCAAATTTTTCCAATGTATATACGATCCATACCTGGTCATATTAGGGATTATGAGCACATTAATCGGAATTATTACGAGAGAATCGCACCTTTCCAAACATAAATACTTTCGGAATTTGGCTCGGATGTAACAACCAGCACGAATGCCTTCGGGACTTAACCCGGTTATAATAACCCGCACGAATGCCTTTAGGACTTAACTCGGTTATAATAACCCACACGAATGCTATGCACATATATATCATAACCCATTAGCATTTCCATTACATTACTAGAAAACAAGTTCAACATGCTTATCAACCCTTACTCTTACGGCTCAATAGCTACATACACGTAATACGATTTCATTTCGCTATTCCACATGAATTCTTTAACCATTCGGCTCCAAGTCATATAAATAAAAAATCATTTGTTTCACTATGTAATTTATATAGAACCATAAGATCACAATTTATCTACTATGCTTTTATATGATACCTATAAAATCATAAGCTAAGTTCCGTTACTCAAAGACTTACCTCGGATATTTTGAATAGTTGCGGATGGACTACTCGATTGCTTTTTCTTTTCCTTTATCTGATTTTGACCCTCTTAGCTCTTGAGCTTGATTCAACAAATATATTTTATTAAATAACTTATCAATTTAGCTATTCGATTTAATACATGTATACCATACAATTAAGTACAAATGATGTTATTAACTAGATATTAAACATCATACATATGCTCTACTCATGTACCAACGAACATAATACTAGCTTAATATCATGCATAATCGAATTTATTTAACATCATTTAGTTTCATATAAATACACATATCGTCCCAAATCGACACAAGAGTCAAATTCATCACTCAAACATTCACACCAATTTATTTTAATATTTTGGCCGAAACCCTCAATTGGCTATCATAGCCTTAATATTTCAATATAAATACGTATACATATATATACAATCTAAAGCCCTCACTTAACACATAATCTACTAACTTGGAAATTATTTTCTAACAAATTTTAACTTACACTAAAGCCGTGTGTTACTCAAGCTTTAAGCTCATGTTCTTTCATTATTAAGCAAGTGTTATAACACAAGGATTCATAGCCGAAACCTATGCATAACATTATTCAAGATTTAAACTCTTAAATTCATTTACAAAGCCGAACCTTTTGATTTATATATATAAAATAATCTCTAATTATTTTATTCAAGCACCCAATGGCATTTTCTTTAATTTAACCCTAAGATAAACAAAAGATTTATTCATGCAACTTAATAAGTTCAAGTTCATCTCTTTCACATATAAATACCAACAATTAAGTATTTACTAGTTCAAACTCCATTAAACCGTTAGAACATCAATCTATCCCTTACCATATCTCCCAAAAAAAAAACGAATGCACAAATATATATAAATGAAAAATAATGTTAAATGTCATTAACAAATAAAGCTGTACACACACAACTTATAAGTAAATTCCGTCCTTGCAAAGCCTATAGTTCACTCGGCCACTCAACCCACAACCTATCGAAACTTCAATTCAAACTCATTAGCCGAATACACATATACTTATAATAAGCACATATGACATCTTCTTCAAGACACATTCGGCTATGGCATAATTTCCTTATAAAACCCAATTAATCAATCCACCATCACATGTATCATTACAAAGCTTCACACTTAGCATGCTAATGACATCAAAACAATCCACCTTAACCGAAACTTAACTCATACAAAACCTATCTTCAAACCATAAAATAGGTAGAATTTAAACTAATCATCCAAATGGTGCATAAGTTTTCCAAGAATGACATTGAACTTAACTTACTTTAGCTATCCACCTTAGCCAAATTTTCTTCCCCAAAGACTTTTCTTCCTCTTCTTTCTCTAGTTACGGCAATGGAGGAGAAAACATAGGCTAACTTTGGTTTCTCCTCCCACTAACTAGTATTTTATTAACCTTATTCATTATTTCATTTTGTAACATAAACTATTAGCATAAAATAGTTATAATATTCTTTAATCTATAACATGGCTGGCCACTATCTAAAATTTGGCTAATTTGACATGCAAGTACATTTTTTTTGACATCATGCACTATTAGATCACTTTTACCTTTGTCTAGCACATTTCTAAACTTTCCCATATAAGTCCTATTTAATAAAATTCACTTACAATTAATAAAATTCAAACATGAAATTTTCACACATGCATATATACATATAATAAGCATCAAATATGATGGTTAATTATTTTTACGACTCGATTTTTGTGGTCCCGAAACCACTTTCTGACTAGGGTAAAATTAGGGCTGTCACAACTCTCTCCCCCTTAGAAATTTTCGTCCCTAAAAATCTTCCCAACGAATAAATTAGGATATCGTTCTTTCAAGGAGTCTTCAGGCTCCCAAGTAGCTTCTTCAACCCCGTGTTTGACCTACAGCACTTTTACTAACGAAATTGTCTTATTCTGTAATTCTTTTACCTCATGAGCCAAAATACGAACCGGTTCTTCTTCATAACTTAAATCAGACTGAATTTCAATCTCTGCTGGATTAATCACATGACAAGGATCGGATCTGTACCGACGAAGCATCGAAACATGAAAAACGTTGTGAATCTTTTCAAGTTCAGGTGGCAAAAGTAGTCTATAGGCAACCGGTCCAATTCGCTCTGAAATTTCGTATGGTCCGATAAATCTCGGGCTCAATTTGCCTTTACGGCCAAATCTGAGTATCTTTTTCCATGGTGAAACTTTAAGAAACACTTTGTCTCTGACCTGATACTCTATATCCTTCCGTTTCAAATCTACATACGATCTCTGACGGTCTGATGCTGCTTTTATATTTTCACGAATCACTTTTACTTTCTGTTTGGCTTCTTTAATCAAATCAACTCCGTAAATCTTATTCTCAGTGAGTTCGGTCCAAAACAATGGTGTACGACATTTACGACCGTACAAAGCCTCGTAAGGTGCCATCTTAATGCTTGATTGAAAACTATTGTTGTAAGCAAATTCAATCAAAGGTAAATACCGCTCCCATGAACCACTAAACTCAAGGATGCAACATCTCAACATATCCTCGAGTATCTGAATTATCCGCTCGGATTGACCATCTGTCTGGGGATGAAAAGCGGTGCTAAAATGCAACTTGGTACCCAAAGCTTCTTGCAATTTCTTCCAAAATTGCGAGGTGAATCTCGGATCTCTATCTGACACAATAGAAATAGGTACCCCGTGTAATCTTACAATCTGAGAAACATACAATTCAGCTAGTTTATCCAGTGAATAATCCGTACGTACGGGAATAAAATGAGTTGACTTAGTCAGTCTATCAACAACAACCCAAATCGCATCTTTCTTACTTGCTGACAATGGCAACCCAGATACAAAATCCATCGTGACTCGATCCCATTTCCATTCAGGTATCATGATCAGCTGAAGTAAACCTGTAGGCACTTGATGTTCCGCTTTCACTTGCTGACATATTAAACACTTCGAAACAAAATCGGAAATGTCTCGTTTCATACCATGCCACCAAAATTGACGTCTCAGATCGTTGTACATTTTCGTACTCCTCGGGTGAATTGACATTCGGCTACAATGAGCTTCATTCAGAATCATCGAAATAAGTTCTGAATTTCTTGGAACACACAAACGACTTCTGAACCTCAAACAATTGTCATCATCAATTTGAAACTCTGATTCCATATTCGAAACACATTCAACCCGTTTTGCAACCAATTCATCATCGACTTTCTGAGCTTCACGAATTTGATGAATCAACAATGGTTTGGCCTTTAATTCTGCTACTAACACATTATCGGATAGAACAGACAAGTGTACATTCATCGCTTGTAAAGCAAACAGTGATTTATGACTTAAAGCATCCGCAACCACATTAGCCTTTCCCGGGTGATAGTCAATGACAAGCTCATAATCTTTTAACAACTCAAGCCAACGTCTTTGTCGCAGATTCAAATCTCTTTGAGTCATCAAATATTTGAGACTTTTGTGATCCGAAAATACATGGCACCTCTCACCAAATAAGTAATGTCGCCATATTTTCAAAGCGAATACAATGGCAGCTAATTCGAGATCATGGGTTGGATAATTTTTCTCATGTGGCTTCAATTACCTCGACGCATAAGCTACAACTCGACCTTCTTGCATCAATACACAACCCAACCCAAGTAAGGATACATCACTATAAATGACAAACTCTTTGCCTGATTCGGGCTGCACTAGTACTGGAGCTACAGTCAAATAAGTTTTTAGTTGATCGAAACTTTTCTGACATTTTTCTGTCCATTCAAACTTAACATCTTTCTGAAGTAGTTTCGTCATTGGTGTGGCTGTCATCGAGAAACCATTTACAAACCGTCTGTAGTAACTGGCAAGTCCCAAAAAGCTCGAACCTCAGTAATATTTCTCGGAGGCTTCCAGTTAAGTATGGCTGAAATTTTGCTCGGATCAACTCGAATACCCGATACAGATACTACATGACCCAAAAAACTAACTTCTGTCAAGCAAAACTCACATTTACTGAACTTAGCATATAACTGCTTATCCCGTAAAATCTGCAACACTAATCTCAGGTGCTCAGCATGTTCGGTTTCATCTCTCGAATAGACCAAAATGTCATCAATAAACACAACTACAAACCGATCCAAATACTGTCTAAAGATCTGATTCATCAAATCCATAAATACCGCAGGGGCATTAGTGAGTCCAAACGGCATCACTAAGAACTCGTAGTGATCGTATCTCGTTCTAAAAGCAGTTTTGGGTATATCTGAATTTCAAACTCGCAACTGATAATAACCCGATCTCAAATCTATCTTTGAAAACACTGAGGCTCCCTTTAGTTGATCAAACAAATCACCAATACGCGGTAATGGATATTTATTCTTTATTGTCACTTTATTCAGCTGACAATAGTCGATGCACAACCTCATGGTTCCGTCCTTCTTTTTCACAAACAATACTGGTGCACCCCAAGGTGAGAAACTCGGTCGAGCAAAACCTCTATCCATCAACTCTTGCAACTGAGCTTTCAATTCCTTTAATTCCGTTGGTGCCATACGATATGGAGCTATCAAAATCAGTGTAGTCCCAGGTACAAGTTCGATGCCAAACTCTACCTTCCGAACAGGTGGTAACCCCAGTAATTCTTCGGGAAAAACATTCGGATATTCACAAACCACTGGTACCGATTCAAGTTTCTTTTCTGATTCTTTATTATCAAGTACGTATGCAAGATACGCTTCACACCCCTTTCTCACATATTTTTGAGCTAACATCGAGGATATTATTGTTGGCAATCCATTCAAAACAGTAGACTCAACTCGGATTATCTCATTATTTGCACACCTCAAATCAATAGTCTTACTTTTACAATTCACAACTGCATCATGTACGGTCAACCAGTCCAAATTGAGAATAAAATCAAATTCATCCAACGGTAAAAGCATCAAGTCGGCCGAAAAACAGGAGCCTCGAATTATTAAGGGGCATTTCTTACACACCTTGTCGACAAGCACATAACGACCCAAGGGATTCGACACTCTAATAACGAACTCAGTAGACTCAACAGGTAAAGTCTTATTGGATGCTAAAGTCTCACATACATAAGAATGAGTAGATCCAGGGTCAATCAAAGCAATCACATCAGTATCAAAGAGAGTGAAAGTACCGGTAATAACATCAGGCGAAAAAGCATCCTCGCGTGCACGTATAGCATAAGCTCTAGCAGGAGCACGAGTCTCAGATCTGGTGGTAACATCTTTAGACCCTCTCTGACCACTGCTAGCATTCCCCGTATTCCTAGGTGGCCTACCTCGTGCTGTAGTAGCACCCAGTTTCCCACTCTGATTTACATTCTGTTCAGACAGTCTCGGACAATCTTGATAAAGTGGTCAGCTGATCCGCACTTATAACAGGAGCGGTCATGGAATCTACAACTCCCCGAATGCAATTTACCGCAATACTGGCACTCTGTCCTGTCCCGATGATCATTTCCAACACTGGCACCCAAAGTGACTCGCTGTAATATCCTGAATTAGGGCTTAATCGGAATAGTGGTTTCGTGACCACAAATTCGAGATAGTAATAATTATTTTACAATGATTTTTATGTTTATGATATGATTGCATGATTGTGTGAAAATTTCGTGATGAAATTCTATGCCTAAAGTGCTTAAATTGAAAGTAGGGACTAAATCGAATAAGTTGCAAAACTTGCATTCTAGAAGTTTTTAGTATGAAATTGTTTTGGAATATTAATGAGGAGGTCTTAAATAGCAATTTGACCAATTTTAAGTTCATGGACAAAATTAGGACATGGAAGGAATTTTTGGAAAGTTTAGTAGTAAGGGTATTTTGGTCATTTAGTTATTAAAATGAATTAAGAACAAAATTAAAAGCCAATTTTTGTCCATCTTCTTCATTAGGCCGAAATTTCAAGGGTTCTCCATAGCTAGGGTTTGTTTCAAGCTTCCAAGCTCCATAGTAAGTGATTCCAAGCCCCGTTTTTAATGTTCTTTACGTTTTTGGAATCCTGGAAGCTCGATTAAGCTTATGCTAGCAATAATTCAACCTAGGGTTTATATTTGGAAAAATACCCATAGGTGAAATTTGTGTATTTTGATGTTTTATGATAGAATATGGGGTTTTAAATTATGTTAGACAACTTGTGCTACTCGGTTTTTAGTGAAAACGAGTAAAAAGGCTTAATCGGCAAAAATACCTAATAGTCACAAGTATATGTTAGAGAGAGAATTTGATGTTGCCATAGAAGGGAAAAGTGATCAGCATGTTATAAAACATAAGAATAAGGAATAAAGTTTAATTCCCGAGCCTAGGGGCAAAAGTGTAATTATGTAAAAGTTTAGGGGCAAAAGTGTAATTTTTTTAAAGTTCATATTAAATGCTATTTTGATAAATGTACGTATTAAATAAGATTAATTTGGTATTATAGATCAAGAAAAACGAGATTCAAGTCGTGATCGAGGAAAAGAAAAGATTGTGGACTAAATTGCAAAATCTTTATATTTTGGTACCAAGGTAAGTTCATGTGTAAATAGTGTAGCATAATTGTTATTTTTAAGTTATTGATGTTAATTATATGATATGCTGATTTTTTATTATGAAATATATGCTTTGTGGTTATTTTCGAATAAAATGCAAATATGTGTATTAATTGTTAAATATAAAGTCCTACCGAGTATTGGTTTTGGTATTTTACGAAAGATGGCAAGGATATGTGTTCGAGGAAAATCCCGTTTGAACCTTAGGAATAGATTAGGATACAAGTGACATGTCACTAGGATGGTTGAGCATCCGAACTCGTTGAGTTGAGTCTGAGTTCACTTATGGATGCGAATGTCCGAACTCGTTGAGTTGAGTCCGAGTTCGTGAAATGTAACTAGGCATCCGAACTCGTTGAGTTGAGTCCGGGTTCATTTATGGATGTGAATGCCCGAGCTCGTTGAGTTGAGTCCGAGTTCACTTAGGGGCGGGTTACATGATTTCTTGATTACGTATGTGGCACTTATGTGCAAATTATCCATGTATCCGAGTTATATTCTGATGTGTTCAACGGGTGAAATTTCTAGTGAAATGGAAGAACACTTAAGATGCAAGCGACGTTTTGGTAAGTGTTGTGAAATGGACACTTTGGACAGGTATGTTCTTAACCCTCGGGTTGAAAATAGATACAACAACGATAAGGTGGTAAGATGATGAATGATGTTTAAAGATGTGATATATGTTTTGGTGGTACCATGCTAAAGTTGTTTGGTATATTTGTATTGTTATGTTACTTGTTATTTACATATGAACTTACTAAGCATTTATGCTTACTCCTTCCTTTTCATTCACTGTAGTTTTGAACAAGCCGGCTCAGGAAGTTCGTATATAAATAATGCATTATTATTTATGCTTTAATTGTGTTATTATTGTATGAATTTTCAATTTCTCTTTGAATAAATTTGACAAAGTTTCAACAAGTGAGAAATATCTCAGTTGAACCTTAGGAATAGATAGGATGCGAATGTCATGACATTAGGGTTATTTGAGTTTATGTGTAAAACCATATCTGAGATATGGCATTGATATAAGATTTCGTGCAAGACCATAGCTGGGCTATTGGCATCAATTTGAAATCCCATGTAAGACCATATCTGGGATATGACATTGTTATGGTACTATGTGTGTGAGATATCCCGAGTATCCTTTAGTATTTCAAGTGGTTCAATGTTTAACTTAACAACCATGTTAAAGTTATGAAAGATTATGGTATGTTGTGGAAGACAATGGTATGTTGCAAATTGGTACAGGTATGTACACAAAACTCATGCTTAATGAGCTCGATATGTGATGAACTCAGGGTAAGGTTTGATTGAGTAAGTGACAATGTTAAGGTTTTAATATCATCTATGCCAAGTTTGATTATGAGAGTTACAATGACGCCTAGTTAATTTACTTCATGTTAAAAATATGTTAAAGTGTGTTTATGATGTCTATTATTTGCGTAGGAACTTACTATGCTTTAAAGCTTACCCCCTCTCTTTTTCCCTTGTCTTATAGTGTCACCAAGCCAGCTTGGGGATCGAAGACGGTCGGAGATCCATTCACACTATCAAATTTTCATTTTGGGTACTTATGATTACATTATTTTGAGTTATGACATTTATAGGGACTTGGTCATTTTGTTATGTGTCATACTCGATTTGGACAAATGTGTTGGCTTATAATGGTTGATGATTCATTTTGCAAATGGCCATTGAAATTGGCTAATATTGGTTAAGTATATATGAATATGAAGATGTCTTTCATGGATGTGGATATTGCATGGTTTGAGATGATAAGTATGAGATGTTGTATGTGATAAAAGAATAACATGTAACTGATGTGTGAATAACTTGGTTGTGGTTGTTTTGGTTGTATGTATATGCTTGGATTGGTGTTGCTTGTTGTTGTGTAGGTTGGTGCTAGTAAGGGCAGAAAAATGGCTTGATAAATAGCCTTATTTTTGTCCACATATGTAGACACACGCCCGTGTGTCTAGGTCGTGTGTGACACATGACTTGCCTCATGGGCATGTGCCCAAGGTGTGTGAAGTCTGCACCTATTTTATGAAAACTTATGAAAATTAAATCGCCCACATGGCCAACGCACACGGGCGTGTGACTATGCCATGTGACCTCAAATTTTTGATGGCGCCATAAATAGAGAGTTACATGGGTTAGGGACACGAGTGTGTGTGTCCACACGGCCTACCCATATGAGCATGTCCCAAAGCCACACAGGTGTCTGACCCCTGCTTTGATGAAAAATTTTCTAAGTGTTGGGAAGTTTTCTAAAGTTCTCAATTTAGTCCCAAACCACTCCTGATGCATGTTTTGGGCCCCGTAGGCTCGTTTTAGGGACAATATGAATGTAAATGAAAAGTTTTAAATTTGGATGGAAATTTACATCTCGATTTTTTTGTTTGATTATGTTTAAGTCCAGTAATGCCTCGTACCCTGTTCCGGCGTCGAATACGGGTAAGGGTTGTTACATTCACAAAGTACTGGTATTTATTATGAAAAGATATAATATTCTTTTTAGTGGATGCAATAACCTTTGGACATATTATTTTCACAGTTCATAAAAGATTTAACTTGCATCTAATGGTTGTTGTTACAACCTTTATAAATCACTATATAGTAAAGTTTATATTAAAATCCTTGAAGGATTTAGAATGCTAGAAGCATATTGAAATTCTCGGGAAATTATTCATTTATATGAATTGAAATAATTGAACATATGTGGTAAATTTGGCTTAGTCAATAGTATTTGAAAGAGGATTATAAAATGATCCAAAATACATATTTGTATTTTTATAGAAGTATCATGATTAAAGTTTGCTATGTTTATATTTGAAACTCCTGAAGAGGTTAAAATATATTTCCCCAAAATTTTCCCTCACTCATGATTTTAAAAAGAATGGTAATATAAATGCTTAGCAATACATTCAAATAGTTATTAGAAAAACTAGTATTCAAGAATGAATACGTAGAATATGAGAATGAATATGATGTTTTCATGAGGGGGAGTAAATACACGTTGTACTATTTTTCCCATAACCGAGGTTTTGTCCCATTGGATTTTCCTGGGAAGGTTTTTAATGAGATAGCATATTATGTATATTATAGATTGTTACTCTTTCTTCCTTCATTAGGTTTTTATTGCATAGGGTTTTTCCTAATAAGGTTTTAACGAGACACATTATTTACCAATGGACATCCAAGGGGGAGTGTTATGAATATCTTATTAAGTGGATGTCCATCATGATCAAGATAAAGTTTTGGTGTACTTTAAATTCTAATAGTTACTAGAATTGATCTACTTCTTTTATACTTTTTATGCCTATAAATAAAGACTCCGATGAAGCATTATAACCATCCCTTTTGATCAATAAAGTACATCTTCTATTGCTTTCTTATTTTTTTTTCTTTATTCTCTTCATCTCTCTTTATTTTATAACATATTAATAATTATATATGAACTAAAAAAGGGGAGTATTAAAAAAAACAGTAATAGTTAAATAAACTAGAAAAAGTTGAGTAATTATATAAACTAATAGAGAATAGGTAAGTTGAGCCCTAATAGATGTATAGAATTAACTGAATAAAATAAACAAGAAATAAAATATAGTTTAAGTGGTAAAGCATTCTCTTTATTCTCTTATGGTCCCAAGTTCAAATCCTATCCTTCCCTTTTATTTTGAAAATTGACAATCCTCTGCAAGAAGGAATAACACTAGTTAAGTGTAAAAATAAAACTGTAACACCGCAAACCTGGCCTAAACATTAGGGCCGAATCTACGATGTCACGTTGGAGTGTGTTTTGAAAAGCATAGTTTCATTGTAAAGTCTGTTTTCTATTAAAACTCCGTTTCGATCTTAAAGAGCAGTTATCCTACCTTGTTTATTGTCAAATCGTAGGTTGGTTAAGCAAAACATGTGTCATATTAAATTGTTATTATACTTTAAAATAGTTTTTGACGTGGAAGCTTTTAAAACAAATTGTGTGACAGCCCTAATTTGACCCTAGTCGGGAAGTGGTTTCGGGACCACAAAATTGAGTCATAAAAATAATTAATTGTTATATTCTAGGCTTATTATATGTGTACATGCATATGTGAAAGTTTCATGCTCTAATTTTGTTATTTGTATGTGAAATTATTAAATAGGACTTATGTGAGACAATTGTGAAATGTGATAGCTAAATTTAAAAGTGGTCTATTAATGCATGTTATAAAAAGATGGGACTTGCATGTCAAATATCTCTTTTTGACAATAGTGGCCGGCCAATCTCATACTTATGGGCATTATATGCATGGGTTAATATAATTATATTAAATAGTTGTAAGAAACATGTAATAAAAAAATTGTGTTAAATTAATGAAGTGAATAAAACAAAGAAAAGAAAGAAAAGTGTTCATCTTTTTGATTTCTTTCGCCGAAAATTCTAAGAAGAGAAAGGAGGGGAAACAAGCATTCGGCTAGTCCTTTATAGGCTTGAACAAGGAAGTAATTCATGTTAGTTCTTGGATTTTAGCATATTTTAAGTTAGGTATTAAGTTTCTTACTTAGCCCATGACAAAATTTTGAGTTGTGTGGTGTATTGAGCATTCGGCCATGGGAGAAATTGAAGGGGATAGATTGTTGTTCTTATAGTTTAATGAAGTTTGAGCTAGATAATACTTAATTGTTAGTACTTACATGTGAAATGGATGAACTTGGACTTGTTGAATTACTTGAACAAATAATTTGTTTTCAAGTGTTAAATGTGAGCAAATGCCGTTGGGTGATTGAATGAAATAATTAGAGGTTTTCATATCAAGAGGTTCGACTTGTAAATGAATTTTTAAGGGCATAAATCTTGAATAATGTTATGCATAATTTTCGGCTTTGATAGTATTTATATAAGTATAATTAGTTCATTTTGATAATATGGTATGAAGTGAAAAGTAAAAATATAATAGTAGCTTAAGTTAAATAACATTCGGCTATGAATTTTTGTGTTTAAATTTTTGAATGTTGAATGTTTTAGAATGATGAAATAGAGATTATGCTTAAGTGAAATTATAGTTATGTGATGATTGATTGGTGATATGCATGTTTAAATAACATGCATGCAAAGAATGTGAGAAATAATGAATTGGTAATAAATCTGCTTGGGATAGCAACAGTAACGTGACTTTGGAAAATCACCATAAATTGTGGGAGTTGAGTTAGAAGCTGAATAAATTATGTAATTAAAGCTTAATGAGTCTATTTTCTTATAAAAGAAACTGTAAAAGCAAAAGAATTTCCAATAATGAGATATTTGAAGTGATGTAGGACAAGGTCAAAATGACTTCTAGATCCCCTGTTCTATTTTTATAAAATCATGATAAATTGTAAAAAAATGGTTATATGATGGAGTTTATATGCTTATACTCCTTAATGAGTCTAGTTTCAAATGAAATAAATGAAGAGTGGTCAGATTAGTCAAATAGTGAAACAGGGGAAACTTTAAGAAAAATCTGGTATTGATTGGCCAAGCTAAAAATTCTGAAAATTGTATGGATAAAAGATATATGAGTCTATTTTCAGGGAAAGTTTATGGCAATTGATTTGGAGTTTCGTAGCTCCAATTATATATAATTTAGTTACTGTTGCTTAGAAAGACAGCTTAATGTGAATTTGTGATTATGTGGTAAATATTGATAAAAATTTGTTAACGAGTTGCTTAATGTTTTCTTATAAACTTACTATGATCTATATGTGTGAAATTCGTATATATATATTATATTCTGAAAGTAATGCTTGAATAGTCGAATAATGACTAGTTTAAAATTGTTGAATTTAAGCTCAAGAGTATAGAGAACCAAGGTTGGACAAGGGAAAAGAGAAAGTAGTTGAATAGCCGATCCGAGACTGTTCGAAAATATTCGAGGTAAGTTTTGAGTAGTCACCTTTAGTATATAATTGATGATGCCTTGATATGTGTATACTAGATGAATTGTGACCTTTTGGTTCTACTTGAATTAAGTTGTGTGATAAATAATTTATGTATATGACTTATAGTCGAATGGTCACTATGTGTTAAGCTTGAATGGTGAAATGGATATGTGATATTTATGTATGACTTTCGAATCGAAATGTAAATGATGGTATTCATATGGAGCTTATATCCGAAAGTAGCAAATGACTACTAATGTGATAAGTTGAATAAGTTATGTTAATATATGATTAAATATGCATGATATTTGATGTATATCCGGACTTAGGGTCCGCAGCCTATGTGCTAGAATTATATCCGGACTTAGGGTCCGCAGGCTATGTGCTGGAATTATATCCGGACTTAAGTCCCGTAGGCATTTGTGCTGGTGTTATATCCGGGCTAAGTCCCGAAGGCATTTGTGCTGGTGTTATATCCGGGCTAAGTCCCAAAGGCATTTATGCTGGTATTATATCCGGGCTAAAGTCCCGCAGGCTTTATGCTGGTATTATATCCGGGCTTAAAGTCCCGCATACTTTCTGGTGGTGATTGGATTTGGGTTTCAAACCTAGCAAACTTAATGCCGATGATTGGAGTAAGATTATGATTTCGAATGTTCGTAGTAAATTACCATTGAATATGTTCAATGTATTAAGTTGGTCAGGTTTGTATTATATACTTGGTATGTATTATATACTTTTATATGTTAGATTGATTGGAATTGAATTGTGAATGTGAAATGGGAAGTATATGTGAAAATCGCATATGTGTATGTGTGTATTCGGTCATGGTGGAAGGTTATATGAGAATGATTTAATTGGTCATGGTATATTTGTATATGAATTATATGTTAAAATTTCTTTATGTACTCATGTACATTCAGTCAATGATTTTGTGAATTATTAGTATCAAAGAATGATACTTAAGTGTGAATGATTGTTATATCTACAAGTAAAACAATGACCTATTCGGTCAAATGTTGTTATTATGTGAGATTATTTGATTTAAATGCATCGCATGAACTTTTAGTAAAAGAAAAAAATGTGCTGAGAATCTATGTTTATGTTTATGTGTATTCGGCCATGAAGCAATTTGAATTGAGAATAAGTCTGTTTAAATGAATGTTTTGAATTTCGATAAGTTTTAATTATTTTTGATGCTTAAAACTTACGAAGCTTATGAAAGCTTACTCTATTTGTTACGTCTCTGTTTTATAGATTGTTGATTCCAGTTACCTGCTCGGAAAGGGGATCGTCAGCTACTCGTCACACTATCTATCATTTTGGGGTACTACTATGTTTTGGAGTTAGTATGGCATGTATGGAATAGAATTAAGTGAATGATATTTCGACATGTATTTGTATATAAGCCATGTGAATATGGCTACTTTTGAATGTCGATACAAGTTTGAATCTCGATCTTTAATTGAGTTTGGCGATGCATATATATATTATTGCGTATGTTTTTAAAATATTAAATTTTGGGATTAGTAACTCTTCATAACCCACTCCGGTGACGGACACGGGTTATAGGGGTGTTACAATTTTATTGGTATTAGAGCTACGGTTTAGTCAATTTTAGGACTAACGTAGCGTGTGTGAGTCTACCTATACATGCCATAAAGTGTTAAAATGATAGTGTGATGATTTCTGACAATTAAAACGTGTTTTTTGTATAGTAATGGATTCCGATCCCGATCGAGCAGTAGCTGATGATGTTGAGAGCGTAGCGCCTGTTCCTGCGATAGGGACAGCACCGATAGGCTCTCAACCGAATGCTAGCAATTAAAATGATGAGGCTAAACAAGCCTTCTATGCTATGATGAATGATATGGTTTACCCAATATATTCGAACTAATTCGGCTGTTACACAACCCCCACCCCCGACTAATACAACCCCTACACCTGTGGTAACTCCTATTGTTGACACGTTGAGGTTGAGCAAACCCCCGGTTGATAGAATTCGAAAGCACGGGGCTACTGAGTTCAAAGCTACTGACAATGATGATACCGAGCAGGCTGAGTTTTGGCTCGATAATGCCATTCGTGTGTTTGATGAATTATCGTGCACACCCGATGAGTGCTTAAAATGTACTATATCACTGTTACATGATTCTACCTACTATTGGTGGAATACTTTAGTTTCAGTGGTGCCGAGAGAATAGGTTACTTGGGATTTCTTTCAAACCGAATTTCGTAAGAAATATATCGGTCAAAGATTCATCGATCAGAAACGAAAGGAATTTCTTGATCTCAAACAGGGTTCTATGACAGTTACCGATTATGAGCGAAAGTTTGTCAAACTTAGTAGATATGCTCGGGAATGTGTTTCGTCTGAGGCTATTATGTGTAAACGCTTCGAGGACGGACTAAATGAAGATATTAAAATGTTTGTTGGCATTATTGAAATCAGAGAGTTCGTAGTACTTGTCGAGCGAGCTTACAAAGCCGAGGAGCTTAGTAAGGAAAAAAGGGAAACTGATGTTGGAGCTGGAGAGTTTTGTAAAAGATCTTCGGGAAAGCCTTTTCAGCAATCATCGAAGAAATTTCGAGATGATTCAGGCTGATCTAAGAACACTTTGGGCTTTTTCAGACGAGACCGTGATCGACCTCCTATGAGTACGTGAGCCACATCAGTTGCCAGTGTTGGAAATGATCTTCGGAATAGGACCGAGTGCAAGTTTTGTGGAAAATGGCATTCAGGGAGTTGTAGATTTCATGATCACTCCTGTTATAGATACGGATCATCCGACCACTTCATCAAAGACTGCCCGAGGTTGTTAGAACGAAATGTGAATCAGAGTGGAAAACCGAGTACTGCTATAGCTCGATGTAGACCACCAAGGAATACGGGAAATGCTAGTGGTGGTCAGAGAGGGTCTAGAGATGCTACAACCAGATCCGAGGCTCATACTCTTGCTAGAGCTTATGCTATACGTGCATGCGAAGATGCTTCTTCGCCTGATGTTGTTACTGGTACTTTCACTCTCTTTAATACTGATGTTATTGCATTGATTGACCCTGGTTCTACTCATTCATATGTATGTGAGATTTTAGCATCCAATAAGACTCTACCTATTGAGTCTACTGAGTTCGTGATTCGAGTGTCGAATCCCTCGGGTCGATATGTGCTAGTTGACAAAGTGTGTAGGAAATGTCCCCTGATAATCCGAGGTTCCTGTTTTTCGGCCGATTTAATGCTTTTACCGTTTGATGAATTTGATGTTATTCTCAGTATGGATTGGTTGACTGTACATGATGCAGTTGTGAATTGCAAACGAAAAACTATTGACTTGAGATGTGCAAATGATGAGATAATCTGAGTTGAGTCTACTGATTTGAACGGATTGCAAGCAATAATATCCTCGATGTTGGCTCGAAAATATGCGAGAAAGGGGTGCACCAGTATTGTTTGTAAAAAAAAAGACGGAACTATGAGAATGTGCATCGACTACCTTCAATTAAATAAAGTGACAATAAAGAACAAATATCCGTTACCGCGTATTGATGTTTTGTTTGATCAGCTGAAGGTGTTTCGAATGTGAATTTAGAGTTTCAAATTGACAACAATGATTGTTTGAGGTTCAGAAGTCGATTGTGTGTTCCAAGAAGTTCGGAACTTATTTCGATGATTTTGAGCAAGGCTCATAGTAGCCGAATGTTAGTTCACCCGGGTAGTACAAAAGTGTATAACGATCTGGAGTGTCAGTATTGGTGGCACGGTATGAAACGAGACATTTCTGACTTTGTCTCGAAGTGTTTGATATGTCAACAAGTGAAAGTGGAACATCAAGTGCCTTCGGGATTACTTCAGCTGATTATGATACCCGAATGGAAATGGGATCGAGTCACAATGGATTTTGTATCTGGGTTGCCATTGTCACCAAGCAAGAAAGATGGATCTGGGTTGTTATTGATAGATTGATAAAATCGGCTCATTTTATTCCCGTACGTACAGACTATTCACTTGACAAGTTAGCCGAACTGTATGTTTCTCAGATTGTAAGGTTACACGGGGTACCTACTTCTATTGTATCGGATAGAGATCCGAGATTCACATCGCGATTTTGGCACCGCTTTTCATCCCCAGACAGATGGTCAATCCAAGCGGATAATTCAGATACTCGAGGATATGTTGAGATGTTGCATCCTTGAGCTTAGTGGTTCATGGGAATGGTATTTGCCTTTGATTGAATTCGCTTACAACAATAGTTTTCAATCAAGCATTAAGATGGCACCTTACGAGGCTTTGTACGGTCGTAAATGCCGTACACCGTTGTTTTAGACTGAGCTCAGTGAAAGTAAAATTTTCGAGGTTGATTTAATTAAAGATGCTAAACAGAAACTAAAAGTGATTCGTGAAAGTCTAGAAATAGCTTCAGATCGTCAGAAGTCGTATATGGATTTAAAACGAAAAGACATTGAGTATCAAGTCGGAGACAAAGCATTTCTTAAAGTTTCACCATGGAAAAAGGTGCTCAGATTTAACCGTAAGGGCAAATTGAGTCTGAGGTTCATCGGGCCGTATGAAATATTCGAACGAATTTGGCCAGTCGCATAGAGATTAATTTTGCCCCCTGAACTTGAAAAGATTCACAACGTTTGTAATGTCTCGATGCTTCGACGTTATAGATCCAATCCATCGCACATAATTAATCCATCCGAGGTTGAAATACAATCTGATTTGAGTTATGAAGAAGAACTGATTCGTATCCTAGCTCGCGAGGTGAAAAAGTGCGAAACAAAAAGGCTCCGTTAGTAAAGGTGTTATGGCTCAAGCACGTGATCGAAGAAGCTACTTGGGAACCCGAGAACTCTACGAAAGAATGATACCCAAATCTATTTACTGGTAAGATTTTCGGGGACGAAAATTCCTTAAGTGGGGGAGAGTTGTGACAGCCCTAATTTGACCCTAGTCGGGAAGTGGTTTCAGGACCACAAAACCGAGTCATAAAAATAATTAATTGTTATATTCTATGCTCATTATATGTGTACATGCATAGGTGAAAGTTTCATGCTCTAATTTTGTCATTTGTATGTAAATTATTAAATAGGACTTATGTGAGATAATTGTGAAATGTGATAGCTAAATTTAAAAGTGGTCTATTAATGCATGTTATAAAAAGATAGGACTTGCATGTCAAATGTAACACCCCGTACCCGAGACCGTTGCCGGAGTCGAACACGAGGTGTGAACGAACTTAATTCATTTGCTTACACAGTTCATTTTAAAATTTCCAGACAAGCTGGCCAACTGCATCACAGTCGCTTTAAAAATCATATCTCGAGTTCCAAAACTCGAAAACCGATTCCGTAAATTTTTCCTGAAACTAGACTCATATGTCCATCTACAAATATTTTTCTAGATTTTTGGTCAAGCCAATTAGTACAGTTTATTAGTTAAAGTCTCCCCTGTTTCAGGGTTCGACTACTCTGACCTTCATGCATTACAACTTAGATATCTCCCTGTACAGAGCTTCAATACTTATGCCGTTTGTTTCTAACGAAACTATACTCAAAAAGAAATCTATAAATATAAAGCATGACTTCTAATTGTCTTTGGTTAATTTATGGTAATTTTTCAAACTCAGAACAGGGGATCCAGAAAATGCTCTGGCCCTATTTCATGAAAACTTAAACATCTCATAAAATATGGCTCATGTGGTCGTTTCGTTTCTTTCATATGAAAATAGACTCATCACGATTCGATTACATAATTTATTCACTATTTAATTCCACTCCTACTATTTTTAGTGATTTTTCCAACTTACGTTACTGCTGCTGTCAGCATCTATTTTAAGGTACATTTTTACCTATTTCATAATTTTCCATGAATCAAATAGCAAATTGACATACATTTTTATCAAGGGTAATCCCGATTAGCCATGGCGTACGTAGCACCAATAGGACCATGATTGGCCATACCAATGGCTAGTCATTACCAAACATTTCCACACCATTTAGTAACCATATCCGAGACCATAATGTTATACTTCGAAATATACGAGCCATTGTCGCATGGCTATACGAATACACATTACCAAGGGTACTTAATTAACAACAAGGGTCAGCCCTATACATGCCACTTTCAAAATTGAACTAAAAGAGTACCAAAAGTGGCTTAGATAGTGTGGATGACTTCGACTTTGACACTCCCGATTCCGATAGCTGATGAACAAAATCTATAAAACAGAGAATCAAAGTAACAGAGTAAGCATTTTAATGCTTAGTAAGTTCAAGTAATGAAATTATTTACGACTAAAGTATAGCGTTCATATGACTAAATGAATAATTGCATATATGCATGTTCTCAAAATCATACTTACTTCACGCTTCAACCATTATATTCATACACAGGGAATCAAACCTAACTAGAGGTCGAAAGTTCGTTAATCAATTGAGCGAATACTATTTAAAAGGAATCAACCTTTCCGATGCATATACGAAACATACCTTATCGTTTGGATTTTATGAGCGTATTAATTGAAATTATTACAGCAAGATCGCTCACTTCCAAACCCAAGTACCTTCGGGATTTAGCCGGATATAGCAACTCGCACAAATGCCTTCGGGTCAGAGCCCGGATATAGTCAATAGCACAAAAGCCTTCGGGACTTAGCCCGGATATAATCACTAGCACAAATGCCTTCGGGACTTAGCCCGGATATAATCAATAGCACAAATGCCTTCGGGACTTAGCCCGAATATAATCACTAGCATAAATGCCTTCGGGACTTAACCCGGATATCATTCGAATACTCATGCACATATATCAATAAATCATGACACATCCATATTTCATTTTCATTACTAAAGCTCAAACACAAAACACTTATCAAACCTTATCAATTTCGGCTCAATAGCCACATACAAAGAGCATGATTTTGAGTGGCTTTCTAACATGATCTCTATACACATTCGGCCACCCGTCATAAGTATAAACTAATCATTATATCTCCGTTTATTCGTTATGCTTATATGACCTGACTTAATCAAATCATAAACTAAGTTTCATTACTCGAAGACTTACCTCGAATGTTGTCGAACGACTTCAACGGCTATTCGATTACTTTTTCCTTTCCCTTATCTGAAATTGCCCCCCTATGCTCTTGAGCTTAAGTTCAACAAATTTTAAACTAGTCATTAATCGACTATTCAAGTATTACTTTCAGAATATAATACATATAGATTCGATTTTCACACACATAGATTATAGTAAGCTTTATAAAAATCAATAAATAATTCATTAGCAAATTTTCATTAATGTTTACAATATAATTACAATTTCCCTATAAGCTGACTTCCTGAGCAACAGTCACTAAAGTTTTTATAACTGGAGGTACCAAACTCCAAATCAATTGCCGTAAATTTTTCTTGATAGAAGACTCATTTATCTATTATCCATAAAATTTTAAAAATTTTTAGTTTAGCCCAACAATACCAGATTTTTCTTAAAGTTCACCTTGTTTCACTGTTTGACTAAACTGACTATCCTTCACTACGAATCAAATTTCTCATTGTACGGAATTAAAAATATGTTCTTGTTTATTTCAATTGAAACTAGACTCATTAAGGAGTCTAAGCACATAAATTTTATCTTAGGGCCATTTTTGTACAATTTATAATGATTTTATAAAAACAGAACAGGGAATCTAGTAGTCATTTTGACTCAGCCCCACAATACTTCAAATATCTCAAGATCGGTAACTCTTTTGTTTTTATAGTTTCTTTTGTAAGCAACTAGACTCTTCAAGCTTTAATGACATAATTTACTCAGATTCTAATTCAACTCCTACAAATTATGGCGATTTTCCAAATTCACCTTACTGCTGCTGCCCCCAAGCAGATTATTACCAAATCAAATGCTAACATTTGCATTTCACCTTAGTAGCTAGCTTAGCAAACCTTAATTTAACATATAATTGTTCATAACACAAGTAAAGCATCCTCTCCATTCCATCAATTCAAAACACATACATTGCCCAATAGTATCCAAAATCATATTCGGCCTTAGTACACAACTTGTTAGCCGATTTTTCTCCATTTAGCAACTAATGCACATATGTGCTCATTTGTTAGACTCTACTTCACCTAACTACCATTTTATTTTTCATCCAAATAACATGAACAACAACCATTTCTTGAACATTTTCTCTTCAACAATTCTTCATAAAACATAAAGAATATAACCCAATCTCATCCTTTAATAACTAAAACCGAATGCTCAAGACACCACACCATTTCAAATTTTGGTCATGGGTTAAGCAAAGAACTTAATGACTAACTAAAAAAAATGCTAAAAATCCAAGAATCATCCTTCAACTTACCTTGATTTACCTAACCACCATAGCTGAATTTTTCAAAGCTTTTCTCTTCTAGGTACGGCAATGAGGAGCAAGGATGGAGAAACTTTGGTTTCTCCTCCCATTAACTAGTATTTTATTAACCTTATTCCTTATTTCATTTTGTAACATAAAATTATTAGCATAAAATGTTGACACAAAATAATTATAATATGCTTTAGTCCATAACATGGCCGGCCACCATCTAGAATTTGGCCAATTTGACATACAAGTACAAGCATTTCTAACATGCATCAATAGGCCACTTTAACATTTGCCTAGCACATTTCTAAATTTTCTCACACAAGTCCTATTTAATAAAATTCACTTGCAATTAACAAAATTCAAACATGAAATTTTCACACATGCATATATACATATAATAAGCTTCAAATATGACGGTTAATTATTTTTATGACTCGGTTTTGTGGTCCCGAAACCACTTTCCGACTAGGGTCACATTAGGGCTGTCACATCAAATATCTCTTTTTGACAATAGTGGCCGGCCAATCTCATACTTATGGGCATTACATGTATGGGTTAATATTATTATATTAAATAGTGGTAAGAAACATGTATTAAAAAAATTGTGTTAAATTAATGAAGCGAATAAAACAAAGAAAAGAAAGAAAAGTGTTCATCTTTTTTATTTCTTTGGCTAAAAATTCTAAGAAGAGAAGGGAGGGGAAACAAGCATTCGGGTACTCCTTTATAGTCTTGAATAAGGTAAGTAATTCATGTTAGTTCTTGGATTTTTAGCATATTTTAAGTTAGGTATTAAGTTTCTTACTTAGCCCATGACAAAATTTTGAGTTGTGTGGTGTATTGAGCATTCGGCCATGGGAGAAATTGAAGGGGATAGATTGTTGTTCTTATAGTTTAATGAAGTTTGAGCTAGATAATACTTAATTGTTAGTATTTACATGTGAAATGGATGAACTTGGACTTGTTGAATTACTTGAACAAATAATTTGTTTTCAAGTGTTAAATGTGAGCAAATGCCGTTGGGTGATTGAATGAAATAATTAGAGGTTTTCATATCAAGAGGTTTGGCTTGTAAATGAATTTTTAAGGGCATAAATCTTGAATAATGTTATGCATAAGTTTCGGCTTTGATAGTATTTATATAAGTATAATTAGTTCATTTTGATAATATGGTATAAAGTGATAAGTAAAAATATAATGGTAGCTTAAGTTAAATAACATTCAGCTATGAATTTTTGTGTTTAAATTTTTGAATGTTGAATGTTTTAGAATGATGAAATAGAGATTATGCTTAAGTGAAATTATAGATATGTGATGATTGATTGGTGATATGCATGTTTAAATAACATGCATGCAAAGAATGTGTGAAAGAATGAATTGGTAATAAATCTGCTTGGGACAGCAACAGTAACGTGGTTTTGGAAAATCACCATAAATTGTGGGAGTTGAGTTAGAAGCTGAATAAATTATGTAATTAAATCTTAATGAGACTATTTTCTTATAAAAGAAACTGTAAAAGAAAAAGAATTTCCGATAATGAGATATTTGAAGTGATGTAGGACAAGGTCAAAATGACTTCTAGATCCCTTGTTCTGTTTTTATAAAATCATGATAAATTTTAAAAAAATGGTTATATGATGGAGTTTATATGCTTAGACTCCTTAATGAGTCTAGTTTCAAATGAAATAAATGAGGACATATTTTGAATTCTGTACAATGAGAAATTTGATTCGTAGCGAAGAGTGGTCAGATTAGTCAAACAGTGAAACAGGGGAAATTTTAAGAAAATCTGGTATTGATTGGCCAAGCTAAAAATTCTGAACATTTTATGGATAAAAGATATATGAGTCTATTTTCAGGGAAATTTTATGGCAATTGATTTGGAGTTTCGTAGCTCCAATTATAAATAATTTAGTTACTGTTGCTCAGAAAGACAACTTAATGTGAATTTGTGATTATGTGGTAAATATTGATAAAAATTTGTTAACGAGTTGCTTAATGTTTTCTTATAAACTTACTATGATCTATATGTGTGAAAGTCGTATATATATATTATATTCTGAAAGTAATGCTTGAATACTCGAATAATGACTAGTTTAAAATTGTTGAATTTAAGCTCAATAGCATAGAGAACCAAGGTTGGACAAGGGAAAAGAGAAAGTAGTTGAATAGCCGATCCGAGACTGTTCGAAAATATTCGAGGTAAGTTTTGAGTAGTCACCTTTAGTATATAATTGATGATGCCTTGATATGTGTATATTAGATGAATTGTGACCTTTTGGTTCTACTTGAATTAAGTTGTGTGATAAATAATTTATGTATATGACTTATAGTCAAATGGTCACTATGTGTTAAGCTTGAATGGTGAAATGGATATGTGATATTTATGTATGACTTTCGAATCGAAATGTAAATGATGGTATTCATATGGAGCTTATATCTGAACGTAGCAAATGACTACTAATGTGATAAGTTGAATAAGTTATGTTAATATATGATTAAATATGCATGATATTTGATGTATATCCGGACTTAGGGTCCGCAGGCTATGTGCTGGAATTATATCCGAACTTAGGGTCCGCAGGCTATGTGCTAGAATTATATCTGGACTTAGGGTCTGCAGGCTATGTGCTGGAATTATATCCGGACTTAAGTCTCGAAGGCATTTGTGCTGGTGTTATATCCGGGCTATGTCCCGAAGGCATTTGTGCTGGTGTTATATCCGGGCTAAGTCCCGAAGGCATTTATGCTGGTATTATATCCAGGCTAAAGTCTCACAGGCTTTATGCTGGTATTATATCCGGGCTTAAAGTCCCGCATGCTTTCCGGTGGTGATTGGATTTGGGTTTCAAACCTAGTAAACTTAATGCCGATGATTGGAGTAAGATTATGATTTCGAATGTTCGTAGTAAACTACCATTGAATATGTTCAATGCATTAAGTTGGTCAGGTATGTATTATATACTTGGTATGTGTTATATACTTTTATATGTTAGATTGATCGAAATTGAATTGTGAATGCGAAATGAGAAGGATATGTGAAAATCTCATATGTGTATGTGCGTATTCGGTTATGGTGGAAGGTTATATGAGAATGATTTAATCGGTCATGGTATATTTGTATATGAATTATATGTTAAAATTTCTTTATGTACTCATGTACATTCAGTCAATGATTTTGTGAATTATTAGTATCAAAGAATGATACTTAAGTGTGAATGATTGTTATATCTACGAGTAAAACAATGACCTATTCGGTCAAATGTTGTTATTATATGAGATTATTTGATTTAAATGTATCGTATGAACTTTTAGTAAAAGAAAAATATGTGCTGAGAATCTATGTTTATGTTTATGTGTATTCGGCCATGAAGCAATTTGAATTGAGAATAAGTCTGTTTAAATGAATGTTTTGAATTTCGATAAGTTTTAATTATTTGTGATGCTTAAAACTTACTAAGCTTATGAAAGCTTACTCCGTTTGTTACGTTCTCTGTTTTATAGATTGTTGATTCCAGTTACCTGCTCAGAAAGGGGATCGTCAGCTACTCGTCACACTATCTATCATTTTGGGGTACTACTATATTTTGGAGTTAGTATGGCATGTATGGAATAGACTTAAGTGAATGATATTTCAAGATGTACTTGTATATAAGCCATGCGAATATGACTACTTTTGAATGTCGATACAAGTTTGAATCTCGATCTTTAACTGAGTTTGGCGATGCATATATATATAAATATTTTATTATTATTGCGTATGTTTTTAAAATATTAAATTTTGGGATTAATAACTCTTCATAACCCACTCCGGCGACGGACACGGGTTATAGGGGTGTTATAAATTGCGTAGCGTGGTAGTTGAAAACATTTATCTTTTGAAAACCCAAGTCCTATTGCCAACAGAAATAAACCATCATTAATAAATCCCCAAATAAAAATGAAAACTTAAAGCGGCCTTATTACATAAAATTTACCCAAACAAACTACTTTTACATAAAAGTCAAATACGGAAACGAAAACAGTGTTGTGGCCATCTTTGAGTCCCTCGCAGCACTAACCCGCCTAAGGATTACCTGCGCAAATAAGCAAAAGGGTGAGGTATGAAAACTCAGTGTGTAATCCCTATGTATCCAACAGTAAATCATGCAACACAAAACGGTCTGGGCCTTAGCCCATATCAGTGGCAATATCAGTGTGGGCCCTAGCCCATTATAGTACCAGTGTTAGATATGCAAATAGATATCCTACCCATCCATCCTCTACACTCCACTACGTCCAGCCCTACTCTCCATGTGGGGATAAAATCGACCAACCCATCCCTACACTTTAGATTATAGCACTGGTTGCGGCACTAAACAGTATTTGTAGTAGAGTTGCCAATACGGTACACTTCCTCCAAAATTATCAATCCCACCCCCATGCAACATGTCACGTCATAATATATACATGAATACGAAATGTCATGCTCGAATACAATCAAATATAGCATCGGGGTATAACAGTCATTTCATCAGTATGGGGTCTAACTGTACTTACCAACCCATCAGTAGGCCCGCAGTCGTCTTAGACGACCCATGCGACCTTAGCAGTCAAACAGTAGAAATAGACCCAAAGCCCATAATACGGCCTATGTGGGCCCAAACTCCTGTGTGGCCCAATAATGGCCTTGGCCGTGTGATCTACACAGGATGGCCCACAAAACTCCACAAATCTATGTGGTTTACTCATGTGGGGCCCAAGAGCCCGTGGAGCCCACACAGCCCATTTCGGCCCAACTTGGCCCAACACGACCTAAGCCCACGAAATTGCTCGTGGTGGTCTCTACAATAACATACTCGCACTTATGTATTTAGATGACAACACGAGCAAGCGCACACCCGTGTGGCATCGATGGTATCAATTTTTTCGTCTTTTGCCGTTTCACGATTGAAGTAGTATGATTACACACCTGTTGCGAAACGTGCGTTTAGCCTAAGAGTTTTCCCCAAACCTACATTTAGTCACGATAATTTTTTAGTCGATTAATGCTAGGGTTAATCACCCTTCTTATTCCCGACTTAACATAACACCCAATACTTGCCTTGATGAAAGAGTGATTAGCACTGCCAGAACCGTTGACAAAGGCTGGTTTATTCTTTAAATCGAATAGCTGCATTGACAACAACCCATTAATAATGACCAAAAACAAATGACATGAGACTAAAATACAGCCTATTGAAAACACAACCCAAAGATAAGAGGAAAGACAATCAACTAACACCTTCCTAAACAAGTCATGCACCAATAGAATCCCATTATCGTAAATAGAATTACCTTGATTGAGTAAAGAGGAAAAAGTTCGACTGTTTAGTAAACACTAGCAACTCGTTCACTCCCCAAGCACCTCCAGAACCCGAAAGAAACACCACGCCTAGGAAAAGTAGGGTAAGAATCGACAAGAAGGGAAAAGAAAAGTATTCGGCTTTTAGAAGTGCAAAAGTACTTACAGACTTGTTGAAGAACAACACCAAACCGCAACCAAAGGGATGGAGCATTCGGTCTCAATAACCAAATGGATAGAAATAAACTTTGAAGAACTCGAGAGTCAAAAAAGGAAGATGTTATATTCGGTTAAGGGAGAATAAGACAGAAAATGTAAAGGAAGAAAATATATTCAGTCAAGAGGGGTAATGTTGGAGTGAGAGAGAGGAAGGAAAGAGGATATTCGGCCAAAGAATTGATACTAGAGAGAAGAGAAGCAAAAGAAATTGGTGACCAAAATGATACAAGAGACTAATTCGGAAGAGACCAAAAATGACCAAAATGAATGACCAAAACAAAAAGGTTGAAATTCACACCAAGGAGAAAAGAGCAGAAAAACAATGACCAAACCTCCAGCTTTTGCTCAAAAGCCGAAGATGCCAAAAGTGAAAGTCCAAAATCGGTACAAACACATTCCTCACTTGACTCTTAAAATCTCTCCAACTAAATACTATCCATATCCCTTCAAAACTCCTAACTTTTCTCCCCACAACACTCCTAAAATTCGACTACAAACTCCCCACTCCCCTCAATACTCTCAACTGCCCAAAAGCATCAGAATCCTACTAACAGACAACCTCCTGCACGGCACAGTAGCAAAAAGACACCCCTTGCGCGCAATGTGACTCGAACTGGAGTCCCTTGCCATCAGTAACACGCCACTATCCCTTGGACCAACAAGCTTTCTAGGACGTATGCTCCCCATAATTAGTTAAGAACCCATCATCTAGCAGCGAAGCTTTAATTCAGTAACAACCCAAAAGTTTTGCTAAATCCCAGGTTTGAACCCAAGACTTTTCACACCTCTTAGGACCCCCTTTAACCATCAAAGCATGCAAGCCAACATGCAACATAACACAGAATTAAATCCCTAAAGATTTGGGGCGTTACAACTCTACCCCCTAAAAGAAAATTTTGGCCTCGAAATTTACCTGGTCAAAACAGATGAGGGTATTGTTGTGGCATCGCCTCCTCAGGTTCCCACGTGGCTTCCTCAGAACTATGATTTCGCCAAAGCACCTTAACCAGTGGAACAAAATTCATCCTCAGAACCTTCACATCACGGTCTAAAATCTGAACTTGCTCTTCTCAAAGGTCAGATCTAGCCTAGCCTCAATCTTCTCAGTCAAAATGATGTGTGTAGGATTAGAATGATATCGCCTCAACATAGAGATGTGGAACACATCATGAATCTAGTCCAACTCTAGAGGTAACTCAAGTTGGTAGGCAACCGGTCCCGCACGCTACAATATACGGTAAGCCCAATGAACCTAGGGCTTAGCTTGCCCTTCCGACCAAACCTCAGTACCTTCTTCCATGGTGAGACCTTGAGAAAAACTAAGTCCCCCACAGAATATTCAATTTACATACGCTTCAGATCCGCACATGACTTTTATCTGTCAAACGTCGCTTTCAACTGATCCCGAATCAACCTAACTTTATCCTCCGCATCAGAAATCAATTTAGGACCCAAAACTTGCCGCTCACCCAACTTAGTCCAACACGAAGGAGTATGACACCTACAACCATATAATACCTTATAAGGTGCCATCTGTATTCTAGACTGGTAGCTATTATTGTATGCAAAGTCTGCCAACAGCAAGTAATCCACCTAACTGCCCTAGAAGTCAATTACACAACTCCTTAACATGTCCTCTAGTTTCTGAATCACCCTCTCTAACTGATCGTCTGTCAGAGGATGGGACGTAGTACTGAAGTCCAACCTTGTGTCCAATGCCTCGTGTCACTTCTTCCAGAACCAAGATGTGAAGCAAGGATCTCTATTAGATATTATAGGAACTAGTACCCCATGCAGTCGCACTATCTCAGATAGATACAGCTTAGCCAGTTTCTGTAGTGATTAATTAGTACGAACATGTATGAAATGGGCAAATTTAGTCAATCGATCCACAATGACCCATACTAAATCCTTCTTAGTGGGCGTTAAGGGCAGCCCACTAACGAAGTCTATAGTTACTCCCTCACATTTCCACAGCGGAATCTAAACTGGCTGAAGCAACCCTGAAGGAAACTAATGCTCCGCTTTAACGTACTGGCAAGTCAAGCATTTACTCACATAATTGGTAACTTCATGTTTAAGACTTGGCCACCAATACAACTCCCAAAGGTCTCAGTACATCTTATTCCCACCAGGATGCATAGTGTAAGGACTACTGTGCACTTCTTGTAGAATAGACTGCCTCGTATCAGTATCCTTTGGTACACAGACTCTCCCATGGAAACAAAGTGCCCTTTCACTCTTTACTCCAAAATCTGAAGCTTCTCCACTCTCTATCTGTCAGATTCGAGAACCTAGTGACTCATCCTCCAACTGCTTACACTTAATTTGTTCAATCCACCTCGGTTTAACTTGAAGTTCGGCTAGTAGACTACCATCGTCGAATAAAATGAGACGAGCAAATATCGCCCTCAAATTAGTAACAACCATATGGTTTAGTGCATCGGCTACTACATTAGCCTTACCCAAATGGTATTCAATCGAACAGTATGCTGCCTAAGGTTAAGCTCCTTCTGAGTGAGGAGATACTTGAGGCTTTTGTGATTCGTGTAAATGATACACTTCTCACCGTACAGATAATGCCTCCAAATCTTCAGTGCGAATATCATCGCAGCCAATTCCAAGTCATGCGTCGGATAGTTCACCTCATGCATCTTAACCTGACGAGATGCATAAGCCACCACCTTCCATTCTTGCATCAACACACAACCAAAACCAACGTGTGATGCATCGCTGTAAACAATAAACTCTTTCCTAGATTCTAGTTCAATCAAGATAGGGGCCTTAGTCAAAACCTTCTTAAACCTCTCGAAACTTTCTTGCTGCTTATCGGTCCAGTTAAACTTTCTTGCTCCTTTACGTAACAACTTAGTCAGAGGTGCAGCAATCAACGAAAATCCCTTAAAAAATTATCTATAATTGTAACACACCGAATTTGGGCCTAGAAGTATTAGGTTTTGAGTAGGGGTGCAGTTAGGAGACTACACATAAATATTTAATTGTGCAAGAAAGTGGCACAATGGAGTGTTTGGCTTAGTGATTGTGTGCTCTAGAAGTGGCTGGGAAGTCATGGGCTCCAGTCCTGGCTTCCACAAAATTTTTGTTTTTAAGGATAAAACCCCTATATTTGGTCAGAAGGGTTATAAATAAAATTTGTTAAAGTATGATACGAAAAGAGCCTACCGATCTAGTGGTAAGTGGCATGTTATATATGCTAATGGTTCGAGGTTCGAATCCCTGCTTGTGCAAATGGGGATTATTTTTGCCGGTGGATTTGGGAAGAAGTTCTGTTTGATTGAAACACCAAGGGTTTGAGTTGATTTGGTTCGGGTTGTTCTCAGCCGAATTTGAAGAGATGGATAGGAGAAATTTAAGGAGAAAATTGAGGAAGATTCGAATTTGGAGGAGAGTCTTGCCAAGTTTGAACTCTGGCACTTAGTGTTTCGGTTGTGTAGGTGTTGGGGAGGTGTTTATTGTGTTGAAGGCTGAACAAATTTGTGAAGTGTCTTGGTCATGAAAATTTGGCTATAGGCTTTTGGGGTGTCGTTTTGGTGTTAGCTAACCATAAGTCATTTTCGTTTCAATACCTCGGGTTGGCAATTTTACTTTTTTTTGTTTTTTTGGGGCTCTAATCGAAGACTCCTAAAAACCTCTCAGCCTTTTGTTCATTTTCTTTGGCCGAATACCTAAGTGACATTTTACTCTTCATCTTTTCTTCTTCTTTGTCCCCTCTTCTCAAAAGTCGAATACTCCTTTTATTTCTATTTCATCCTTCCTTTCACTGTTCTTTCTCAAGCCGAATCATTTCTCCTTTTTCTTTGTTGGCCGAATTCCCTAAGTATTGTTCACTTCTACTTCTTGTTCTCCAAACCAAATATGCTCTGTCTTTGGGTAGCCGAAATTGTAAAAGCCAAATTATTTTTCCGTTCTCTTTCTATCTTTCTTTTGGCCAAATCTTGCTAAAGTACTATCGAAATTCCATGACTTTTGGGTAAGTGTTCTGCGATGTGTTTCCACTAGCCAAATCCAATTCGGTTTCTTCTCAAAGGTTCGGTATTTGGTATCTCTTAGGCCGAATGGTTGCTTTCTCTCTTTCCTGCCTTGGGTTGGTAATCATGTAACACCTTTTTAACTCCTTTTTCATTCGATTGTTGCTATGGACTCGACTTCTATAATCAAGGTGCTAAGCCGATTACTCTGTCCCTACAAGTGGTACCTTATTTACTAGTAAGTACTTTAAATCCTGGACATAGTTATGTGGGATTATGGAGTTTGATGAATTGGTTGAGTAGGGTATAGAGTGCAGGGCTGGTTAGGTATTTGTGCATTGCATAATCTGATACTGATTGTGACATTGGCTCAGGCCCAACTGAAGCTACTATGAACTAAGGCCTAAGGGCCAAGTTATTGTAATGGGCTTAGGCCCAAATTGATGTGAAGCATGCTATATGATCGATGAGGGTTGTACACACTAAATTTTCATAAACTCACCCCCTCTTTTAAACTTTTTAGGTAATCCTCAGTAGGCAAATTGACATTTGGGAGGGCTCGGAGGTGGCCACACTACGATCAACTTTAAATATTCGTATTTTCTTTTACATTACTTAAATTACTTTATCTTTTGGTTTTTGATGTAATAAGACCTTTTCTCTAATTTTCTAGCTTTTAATTTGAGGTTTTTTTAACTATTATGATTTATTTGTTAAAAGTAGGGCACGGTTTTCCAAAATGATATCGGTTTTCATAACGTCATGTTTTCTTAACTTTGTTGAAATGCTTCCACAACAAACATGTTTTTAAAAGTAAGGCTGGTTTAAAATGGTTAACAAATAATTAAGTTGACTTTAGAATTAAACAGAGGGGCTTTTTTCTTTCAGGAGAGATTTATTATTAAGACAAAGTTTTTCGAAAAAGCACTTTAATGTGACACGCCAGATTCGGTCATAACATCTAGGCCAGGTTTGACGTGTTACATTTAGTAGTATCAGAGCCAAGTTGCAAAACTCAGCTAGAAAATGGGCCTTAGTTTTTGGATTTTAAAGTTATTTACAAACAATTCCTAAACATTTTGAAGGATTTTTATTGTGTGGTTCACCGAGTCTCCGGTGTCGAACCAAGTAAGTTCTCCTGATACTTAAATCTATTTTAAACTGTTATACTATAGATAGTTACTGGGTTTACTTTAGATGATAGACTATACTGAGACTCTTTAGCTAAAGTAAACTGAAAAACTATAGGAAACTAAAACTGTAGCGGGCCTACAATTGCGAAAATAGCTCTTAACTATTACTGTCATAAAACATATGCTTAATTACTAATACTATGAGCTAAATTGCATAAAATTTCTTAACCAAGTTATACATGAAGTGATAATGAGCACTAGAAGGGGTGCAAGAGACCGCGACAGAGGACGTGGAAGTGCTAGGGTTAAATCTTCGGCATCAGGTCACATACCCAACGTGGTGGCAAGAGAAGCATCAGCTTCACTGGTACCCTAGATAGGGTTGTATGATCGAGTAGCTAAGGACGATGCATTGTCCCAAGCAGTGTTAAGGATTCTAGAAAGGGTCGCTGGGCCCAACACTAGTATTGGGAGCCGAGGGTCGATTTCTGAGAGACTTCGGTCGAATGTAGCTGAGATCTTCAAGGGTATCGCGAGAGTAGCACTGAATGTGGCTGAATATTGGTTAGAGGGCACCGAAAGGATAATGGATAACCTGGATTTTACTTCCGAGCAAAAACTGAAAGGAGTAGTGTCACTACTGCGAGAGGAAGCTTACTAGTGGTTGCTTACCGTAAAAGAGGGCACTCAGTCTGACCGGATAACTTGAGAGTTCTTCAAATCGGTGTTTCAAGGGAAATACGTGGGTGCAAGCTACGTGGATGCCCGGAGGAAGGAATTCTTGAACTTGACTCAGGGAGATCGATCTGTGGCTGAGTACGAGGCAGAGTTCTTACGACTCAGTCGGTATGCTAAAGAAATAGTGGCAACAGAGTATGAACGTTGTGTTCAGTTCGAAGACTGTCTAAGCTGATTTCTCTTCAGAGGGAACGAGATTTCGAAGCATTAGTGGAGAAGGCAAAAATCACTGAAGATATAAAGTGCACTGAGTGCCTAAACCGGGAAAAAGAAAGGGGTAGAAATAAAAGGGATTCTGAGTCCTCCAATTATGATCAAAGGCCTAAGAGAAGGGCCAGAGTCGATGGGTTGGTTAGAGCGGGGCCCTCTGTTGCTACTACTGGATTACCACCTTGTGCTATATGTGGAAAAAGTCATGTAGGAAAGTGCTGAAGGAGAACAGGAGCCTGTCTGAGTTGTGGTTCCATGGAGCATCGTCTTAGAGAGTGTCCTAGAAGACCAGATCAGAGGTAAATCTTTGTGTAGAGATAATGTACAGTCACCGAGGGGTAGGTTACAGCCGCCTAGAGGCCATGGTCAGGCTAGGGGTGAAAAAGGTTTGGGTCATGGAGAACCAAAAAGAGGTGCTAATCATACTAAGGCAAGGCAGCCAGCTTTGGCTATGCAGCACGCCGCCGAGAGGATGAAGACGTTCCAGATACGAATACTGGTAAGTACTTTATCCATATAGTACTATTTATCTATTTTGAAATTAGAATTAGAGTGTGCAGCAGAAGCGTAGTGCTGTAACCTGGGTGGTGCGACTATTGGATAGTTGGAAATTTTAAGGATGAATTTTCTCTAAAGTGGTAGAGCTGTAGCGCCCCAAATTTGGGCTTAGAAGAATTAGGTTTTGAGCAGGGGTGTAGTTAGAAGACTGCACATAAATATTTAATTGTGCAAGAAAGTGGCACAATGGAGTGTTTGGCTTAGTGGTTGTGTGCTCTAGAAGTGTCTAGAAAGTCATGGGTTGAAGTCCTGGCTTCCACAAAATTTTGGTTTTTAAGGATAAAACCTCTATCTTTGGTCAGTAGGGTTATAAATAAAATTTGTTAAAGTATGATATGAAAAGAGTCTATTGATCTAGTGGTAAGTGGCGTGTTGTATATGCTAGTGGTCTAAGGTTCAAATCCCTGCTTGTGCAAATAGGGATTATTTTTACCGGTGGATTCGGAAGAAAGTTTTGTTTGACCGAAACACCAAGGGTTTGAGTAGATTTGGTTGGGGTTGTTGTTAGCCGAATTTGAAGGGATGGATGGGAGAAACTTAAGGAGAAAATCGAGGAAGATTCAAATTTGGCAAAGAGTCCTACCGAGTTTGAACTTTGGCACTTAGTCTTTCGGTTGTGTAGGTGTTGGGGAGATGTTTAATGTGTTGGAGGCTGAACGAATTTGTAAAGTGTTTTCGTCATGAAAATTCAGGTATAGGCTTTTGGGGTAAGCTAACCATAGGTCATTTTCATTTCAATACCTCAGGTTGGCAATTTTACTTCTTTTGTTTTGTTTTGGCTCTAATCGAAGACTCCTGAAAACCTCTCAGCCTCTTGTTCATTTTCCTTAGCTGAATACCTAAGTGATATTTTACTCTTCATCTTTTCTTCTTCTTTGTCCACTCTTGTCAAAAGCCGAATATTCCTTTTATTTCGATTTCATCCTTCATTTCAATGTTCTTTGTTAAGCCGAATCATTCCCCCTTTTTCTTTGTTGGTCGAATACCCTATGTATTGTTCACTTCTTCTTTTCTGTTCTCCAAACCGAATACCCTTTGTCTTTGGGTAGCCGAAATTGTAAAAGCCAAATTATTTTCTCCGTTCTCTTCCTATCTTTCTTTTGGCCAAATCTTGCTGAAGTGCTACCAAAATTCCTTGACTTTTAGGTAAGTGTTCTGCGGTGTGTTTCCCCTAGTCGAATCTTATTTGGTTTCTTCCCAAAGGTTCAATATTTAGCATCTCTTAGGCCAAATGATTACTTTCTCTCTTTCTTGCCCTGGGGTGGTAATCATCTAACACCTTTTTAACTCCTTTTTTATGCGATTGTTGCTAGGGACTCGACTTCTGTAATCATGGTGCTAAGCTCTGTGCCTATAAGCCGTACCTTCTTTATTGGTAAGTACGTTAAATCCTAGACACAATTATGTGGGATTATGGAGTTTGATGTATTGGTTGACTATTTCATGTGAAGGTTGATACTTTGGGAAGATACGTGGATTTTAGGAGCGAAAGGGGCTCTACAATGGTTCATTTGGTAAGTAGCGATGATTCATTTAAGGTTTCTATTATGCTTTGGTTTTTGGATTAACCGTAAATATGACTGATGGTGAGGCGTTGTGGTTGATCATAGTTTGTCGATTCAGAAGTGGTTCGGTTGCAACTCCATAACAGGTGTGTATTCACACACTGAATAGACTGTAGAACACTAAATCCTAAAAAGCTGAGAAGTCGAAAGAATGACAACGGTTTCTACACGAGTGTGCGAATGCACGTGTGGTAAATCTGATGGGATGGTAGAGGCCACCATGAACAAACTCATAGGCTATGGCCGTAAATGGACCATGTTGGGCCGAGTTGGACCGTACGGGCCCAATGGGCTCGTAGGCCCTAGATGTGTAAAACTCACCAATAAGTGGGAAAATGTTGGACCAATCGTGTCACTCACATGGCTTGGATCGAAATCGAGCTTGGTGGGCCAATGGGTCGTGTGGGCCTATGGGCCTGCTTAAATAGGCTTTAGGCCCAATCGCTCTGTTTGTTTGCAAAGGTTACACGGGTTGTGCGAGATGACTGTGAACCTTCTGATGGGTTAGTAAGTGTACTTAGATCTCAATTTATGAATGATCATTATACCTTAAAGGGAAAAATTACTAAAATTCCCCTACATGTTATATGATTGTTATTGTATGCCATTTATGATATGTTTGCATCCATGTGATATTATGCTGCATGGAGGATGGGATCATTGATTTGGAGGAAGTATATGATTTGTTAGGGTCATTTGGTCGCTTGACAACTGTGGATCCATCGACGGCTTAAAGCTGTTATGTGATTAGCTGCTCTACTGCGACAGTGGTTAGTGCCACAACCGGTCTACATCAGGAGTGTAGGGATGGGTGGGTCGATAAAATCCCCACAATAGTGTAGGGTTGGATGGGATACGGAGTGCAGGGTTGGTTGGGTATCTGTGCATTGCATAATCTGATTCTGATTGTGACATGGCCTCAGGCCCAACTAAGGCTACTATGCACTAAGGCCCAAGTGCCACCGTTACAATAAGCCCAAATTGATGTGAAGCATGCTATATGATCGATAATGGTTGTACACACTAAGTTTTTGTAAACTCACCCCCTCTTTTAAATTTTTCAGGTAATCCTCAGTAGGCGGTTAGACGTGTGGGAGGACTCGGAGGTGGCCATGCTACGATCAGCTTTAAATATTCATATTTTCTTTTACAATACTTAAATTACTTTTTTTTGGGTTTTTGGTGTAATAAGGCCTTTTATCTAATTTTCTAGCTTTTAATTTGGGGATTTTTAACTATTATGATTTATTTCTATTAAAAGCAGAGTGTTGTTTTCCAAAATGATATTTGTTATCATGACATCATCTTTTCGCAACATTGTTGAAATGCTTCCGCAACAAACATGTTTTTAAAAGTAAGGCTGGTTTAAAATGGTTAATAAATAATTAAGTTGACTTTAGAATTAAATAGAGGGGCTTTTCTCTTTCAAGGGAGATTTATTACTAAGACAAAATTTTTGGAAAAAAGCATTTTAATGTGACACGGTAGATACGATCATAACATCTAGGTCGGATTTGGGGTGTTACATTTAATGGTATCAGAGCCAAGTTACGAAACTTGGCTGGGAAATGGGCCTTAGTTTTTGGATTTTAAATTTATTTATAAACAATTCCGAAGCATTTTGAAGGATTTTTATTGTGTGGTTCTCCTAGTCTGGCATCGAACTAAGTAAGTTCTCCTGATACTGATATCTATTTTAAACTTTTATGTTATAGGTAGTTACAGGGCTTACTGAAAAACTATAGCAAACTAAAACTGTAGCGAGCCTGCTATTGTAAAAACAACTCTTAACTACTACTGTCATAAAACATCTGCTTAATTACTAAAACTATGAGCTAAATTACATAAAATTTCTTAACCAGATTATACATGAAGTGATAATGAGCACTAGGAGGGGTGCAAGAAGCCGCCACAGAGGCCGTGGATGTGTTAGGGTTGGATCTTCGGCATCAAGTCGCATGCCCAATGTGGAGGCGAGAGAATCACTAGCTTCACCGGTACCCGAGACAGGGTCGTATGATCAAGCAACTGGGGATGATGCATTATCCCAATCAATGTTAAGGTTTCTAGAAAGGGTCACAGGGCCCAACATTGGTATTGGGAGCCGAGGGTCAATTTTTGAGAGACTCAAGTTGAATGGAGCTGAGATCTTCAAGGGTATCGTGGGAGTAGCACCGAATGTGGCCAAATATTGGTTAGAGGCCACTGAAAGGATAATGGACGACCTGGATTGCACTTCCGACCAAAAACTGAAAGGAGCAGTGTTGCTGCTACGAAAGGAAGCTTACCAGTGGTGGCTTACCGTGAAATAGGGCACTCAGCTTGATCGGATAACCTGGGAGTTCTTTAAATTGTCATTTCAAGGGAAATATGTGGGCACAAGCTACGTGGATGCTCGGAGGAAGGAATTCTTGAACTTGACTCAAAGAGACCGATCTGTGGCAGAGTACGAGGTAGAGTTCTTATGACTCAGTTGGTATGCTAAAGGAATAGTGGAAACAGATTATAAACGTCAGTCTTCGAGTATTGATTGCTCCTCAAAGGGAGCAAGATTTCGCCGCATTAGTGGAGAAGGAAAAAATTGCTAAAGATGTAAAGCAAACTGAGCGCCTAAACCGGGAAAGAGAAAGGGCCAAAAATATAAGGGATTCTGAGCCCTCCAACTATGATCAGAGGCCTAAGAGAAGGGCCAGAGTGGATGGGCCAGTCAGAGCGAGGCCCCCTGTTGCTACTACTGAGTTACCACCTTGTGCTATTTGTAGAAAAAGTCATGCAGGAGAGTGTTGGAAGAGCACAGGAGCCTGTCTGAGTTGTGGTTCCATGGAGCATCGTCTGAGAGAGTGTCCCAGAAGACCGAATTAGAGGTAAGTCTTTGGTAGAGGTAATGTACAGCCACTGAGGGGTGGACAGCAGCAGCCTAGAGGCCGTGGTCAGGCCAGGGGTGGAAACGGTTTGGGTTGTGGAGCACCAGAATGAGGTGTTGATCATACTGAAACGAGGCGGCCAGCTTTGGAATATGCAGCACGCTGCCGAGAGGACGAAGACGCTCCAGATATGAATACTGGTACGTACTTTATCCATAGAGTACTATTTATCTATTTTGAAATTAGAATTAGAGTGCGTAGCAGAAGCGTAGTGGTGTAACCTGGGTGGTGCAACTTTTGGATAGTTGGAAATTTCGAGGGTGAAATTTCTTTAAAGGGGTAGAGCTATAACGCCCTGAATTTGGGCCTAGAAATATTAGGTTTTGAGCAGAGGTGTAGTTAGAAGACTACACATAAATATTTAATTGTGGAAGAAAGTGGCACAATGGAGTGTTTGGGTTAGTGATTGTGTGCTCTAGAAGTGGCTGAGAAGTCATGGGTTCAAGTCCTGGCTTCCAAAATATTTTGGTTTTGAAGGATAAAAACCCCATCTTTGGTCAGTAGGGTTATAAATTAAATTTGGTAAAGTATGATACAAAAAAAGCCTACTGATCTAGTGGTAAGTGGCGTGTTGTATATGCTAGTGGTCTAAGGTTCGAATCCCTACTTGTGCAAATGAGGATTATTTTTGCCGGTGGCTTTGGGAGAAAGTTGTGTTTGACCGAAACACCAAGGGTTTGAATAGATTTGGTTGGGGTTGTTGTTAGCCGAATTTAAAAAGATGGAAGGGAGAAATTTAAGGAGAAAATCGAGGAAGATTCGAATTTGGAGGAGAGTCTTGCCAAGTTTGAACTCTGGCACTTAGTGTTTCAGTTGTGTAGATGTTGGGGAGGTGTTTAATGTGTTGAAGGCTGAACGAATTTGTGAAGTGTTTTGGTCATGAAAATTCAGCTATAGGCTTTTGGGGTGCCGTTTTGATGTTAGCTAACCATAGGTCATTTTCATTTCAATACCTCGGGTTGGCAATTTTACTTCTTTTGTTTTTTTTTTGGCTCTAATCGAAGACTCCTGAAAACCTCTCAGCCTCTTGTTCATTTTCTTTGGCTGAATACCCAATTGACATTTTACTCTTCATTTTTTCTTCTTCTTTGTCCCCTCTTCTCAAAAGTCGAATACTCCTTTTATTTTCGATTTCATTCCTTCTTTCGCTGTTAATTGTCAAGCCGAATCATTCCCCCTTTTTCTTTGTTGGTCGAATACCCTATGTATTGTTCACTTCTTCTTTTCTGTTCTCTAAACGGAATACCCTCCGTCTTTGGCTAGCCGAAATTGTAAAAGCCAAATTAGTTTTTCTCTTCTTTTCCTATCTTTCTTTTGGCCGAATCTTGCTGCTGCCAAAATTCCTTGACTTTTGGGTAAGTGTTCTACGGTGTGTTTCCCCTAGCCGAGTCTCAATTGGTTTCTTCGCAAAGGTTCGACATTTGGTATCTCTTAGGCTGAATAATTCTTTCTCTCTTTCCTACCTTGGGGTGGTAATAATCTAACACCTTTTTAACTCCTTTTTCGTGCGATTGTTGCTAGGGACTCGACTTCTGTAATCAAGATGCTAAGCCGATTACTCTGTCCCTACAAGTGGTACCTTCTTTATTGGTAAATAATTTTAAATCCTAGACACAATTATGTGGGATTATGGAGTTTGATGAATTGGTTGAGTATTTCATGTAAAGGTTTAATCTTTGGGAAGATACATAGATTTTAGGAGCGAGAGGGGCTCTACAATAGTTCGTTTGGTAAGTAGCGATGGTTCAGTTAAAGTTTCTGCGGTGCTCTGGTTTTTGGATTAACTGTAAATATGACTGATGGTGAGGGGTTGTGGTTGATCATAGGTTCTTGATTCAGAAGTGGTTTGGTTGCCACTCCATAACAGGTGTGTATTCACACACTGAATAGACTATAGAACAACAATTCCTAAAATGGCAAGAAGCTGAAAGAACGACAACGGTTACAACACGAGCGCGCAAACACACGTGTGGTAAATCTGATGCGATGGTAGAGGCCACCATGAGCGAACTCACGGACTGTGGCTGTGTAACACCCCGAACCCGAGACCGACACCGGAGTCGGACACGAGATGTTAACAAACTTTGAAAAATTTTTCCAGACACTGCCCAGTCTGAGTACTAGTCGCTTCAAAAATCATATCTTGAGTTTCACAACTCGAAAATCAGTTTTGTGATTTTTCCCTGAAACTAGACTCATGTCCCCACCTATATATTTTTTTCTAGAATTTTTGGTATGGCCAATTAGTACAGTTTATTAGTCAAAGTCTCCCACGTTACAGGGGTCGACTACACTGACCTTTTCCCATTACGACTTGGATATCTCTCTGCACAGAGCTTCAATACTGATGCCGTTTGTTTCTATGGAAACTAGACTCAGAGCGGAATCCATACATATATGGTATGACCCCTAATTATCTCTGGTCAATTTATAGTGAATTTCCAAAGTCGGAACAGGGAATCCAGAAACTGTTCTGGCCCTGTTCCTCAAGAACCCGAATATCTCTTACTGTACTGTTCATATGATTGTTTCGTTACTTTCATATGAAAGTAGATTCATCAAGGTTCGATTAAATAATTTATTCACTATTTAATTCCACTCCTACGAATCCTTGTGATTTTTCCAATCCACACCACTGCTGCTGTCAGCCTCTATTTTCAAAGTAAACCTTACCTATTTTCGGGGTTTCATGGACCAACTAGGGCCTTGTCATACATATGCCCACATATGATCATACTTAGTCATTCCAATGGCTGATCATTTGCTCAACATTTCCATTCCAACTATAGTTACATCATGAAACCATCTATACATTCATAAACACGAATGGTCTAATGCCATACTCCACTTCTACAAGCCATTTTCGCATGGCTGTACACTTATACATTTCATAAAGTACTCGAAAAACAACAATGGGTAGTCCTATACATGCCATATCAAAATTCAACCAAAATAGTACCCAAAAGAGCCTTTGATAGTGTGGGCGACTTCGACTTCAAGATCCCGAGTCCGATAGCTGGAGAACCAAAAATCTATAAAACAGAGGAGCAGTGTAACGAGTAAGCAATTTATGCTTAGTAAGTTTTGAGCAAGGAATTCCAGCATAAACAAAGAATAACACACATTTAGCTAAACGGAATATTTCATAATACGCAATTTACCGATATCAAACTTGCTTCACAACATTAACAACCCTTATGTACATACACAATAGACTAACTTAGCCGAAGGCCGGTAGCTCGTTTATCAACTGAGCGAACATTTATTTGTAAGGGCTCGATTAAATTCAACACATACGTAACATATCCCCATATTGGGATGTTTTACGAGTATTCGCTGGAATTTTACAGCAAGCTCATTCATTACCAAATCACGTACCTTCGGGATTTAACCGGATATAGCTCCTCGTTCAAATGCCTTCGGGACATAGCCCGGTTTTAGTAACTCACACAATGCCTTCGGGACATAACCCAGATTTAATAACTCGCACGAATGCCTTCGGGACTTAACCCGGATTTAGTATCTCGCACAAAGGCCTTCGGGGCTTAACCCGGAATTTGTATCTCGCACAAATGCCTTCGGATCTTAGTCCGGATATATTCACTTAGCACAAAGCCTTCGGGACTTAGCCCGGACAGCATTCAATTAATCATGCACATCTAACAATAATTCATGGCACATTCATATTTCATTTTCATTTGCGAAACTCAAACACAAGGCACATATCGTCCTTGCACATTCGGCTCAATAGCCACACATAGAGCATGATTTAATCACATCGTAATTTAAGCTCTCTTACTCAAGAACTTACCTCGGGTGTTGTCGAACGATTCCGCTAGCTATTCAACCACTTTTTCCTTCCCTTTATTGGATTTATTTCCCCTTTGCTCTTGAGCTTAATTAAACAAATAAATTGATTTCATCATTTAGGCATCAAAAAGATGAACACAAGGCACTTAGCCCATATTTATACATTAGACATTAAAGTCTCATACATGCAAAAATCATGCATCAACACAACATATTAGCTAATTTCTTTCCCCTTGGCCGAATATGCATGTCTATTTTTTGGGGTCGATTTCAACACTTAATACACACATATACACACTAGTAAAGCATCCTCCCCCTTTTCATCAATTTAACACATGCATTGCTCATTAACATGCAAAGTTACATTCGGCCTTAGCACACATCTTGCTAGCCGATTCTTCTCCATTTAGCAACCAATGCACATATGTGCTCACACAAAAATGCTAAAAAGGAGGTTCAAGAATCATCAAGCCATCATCACATGCATCATTAACAAGCTTCATTTTTTGCATGCAATGGCATTAACACAACCTCCACCTAGGCCGAATCTTAACTCATCCTCATGCCTCATCACCACAACATCAAACACCAACCAAGAATGATGCATCCATGGTCAAGTGCCAATTCCATCACATAGCAAGATTTAGACCATGGGCTAGGTAGAACTCAAGCTAACAACTAAAACATGCATGCATCTCATGGAACATCATCAAACATACCTTAGCCTAGCTACATGCATGGCCGAATCTCTTCACCTTTCTTCTTCTTTCCTCCTTAAAATTTTTGGCCAAGGATGAACCAAAGGATGAGAAAATTTTTTCTTTGTTTTTCTTTCTAATTTAGGCTAAATGAAGGTGAGAAAAGGATGAACAAAGATCTTCTCATCTCTTTTCTTTAGCTCACGGCAATGGGGGGGAAGAGAATCAACTACACATTTTTTTTTGTGTATTCATCATACTCCTTTTCATTATTTAATTTCCATGCCTATTATTTTATTTTTTTCCACCCATGATGCACCAACAAACATGTCTATGACATGTCTTGGCCGTCAAACTTGGTCTACCATGCTTGTCATGGCCGGCCACTACTAGTAGGGGGGGAATTTGACATGCAAGTCCCCCCTTTGTCCACATGCACTAATAGGTCCTCACACATTGACCTATCACATTTTAGAATTTTCTCACATAAGTCCTATTGACTAAATTCACATGAAATCAACCAAATTGAAGCTTGAAATTTTCACACATTCATAATTACATATTCTAGACAATAAGTATCACATTCAAACATTTCGGTGACTCGGTTTAGCGGTCCCGAAACCACTTCCCGACTAGGGTCAACTTTGGGCTGTCACAACTCTCCCCCACTTAAGAAATTTTCGTCCCCGAAAATCTTACCGGTAAATAGGTTTGGGTATCGTTCTTTCATCGAGCTCTCGGTCTCCCAAGTAGCTTCCTCGATCCCGTGTTTGAGCCATAACACCTTTACTAGCGGAACTCTTTTGTTTCGCAACTCCTTCACTTCACGAGCTAGGATACGCATCGGTTCTTCTTCATAGCTCATGTCGACTTGAATTTCAACCTCTGATGGGCTAATTATATGCGATGGATCAGATTGATAGCGTCGAAGCATCGAAACATGAAAGACGTCATGAATCTTTTCAAGCTCCGGGGGCAAAATCAATCTATACGCAACCGGACCAACTCGTTCGGAGATTTCGTACGGCCCAATGAATCTTGGGCTCAACTTGCCCTTACGGCCGAACCTGAGTATCTTTTTCCAAGGTGAAACCTTAAGGAACACTTTGTCTCCCACCTGATACTCGATGTCTTTTCGTTTCAAATCTGCGTACGACTTCTGACGATCCGTGGCTACCTTCAGACTTTCACGGATTACCTTTACTTTCTGTTCAGCATCTTTAATCAAATCAACTCCGAAAATTTTACTTTCACTGAGCTCGGTCCAAAACAATGGTGTACGGCATTTACGACCGTACAAAGCCTCGTAAGGTGCCATCTTAATACTTGATTGAAAACTATTGTTGTAAGCGAATTCAATCAAAGGTAAATACCGTTCCCATGAACTACTGAACTCGAGGATGCAACATCTCAACATCTCCTCAAGTATCTGAATTATCCGCTCGGATTGACCATCGGTTTGGGGGTGAAAAGTAGTGCTAAAATGCAGCTTGGTACCCAGAGCTTCTTGCAATTTCTTCCAAAATCGTGAGGTGAATCTCAGATCTCTATCCGACACGATAGAAACAGGTACCCCGTGTAATCTCACAATTTGATAAACGTACAATTCAGCTAGTTTATCCAATGAAAAATCCGTACGTACGGGGATGAAATGAGCCGACTTAGTCAGTCTATCAACAACAACCCATATCGCATCCTTCTTACTTGCTGACAAGGGCAGTCCGGACACAAAGTCCATTGTGACTCGATCCCATTTCCACTCGGGTATCATGATCGGCTGGAGTAATCCTGAAGGCACTTGATGTTCCGCTTTCACTTGTTGACATATTAAACATCTCGAAACAAAGTTGGAGATGTCCCGTTTCATACCATGCCACCAAAATTGACGTTTCAAATCGTTGTACATTTTCGTACTCCCCGGGTGAATTGACATTCGGCTACAATGGGCTTCGTTCAGAATCATCGAAATGAGTTCCGAATTCCTTGGAACACACAAACGATTTCTGAACCTCAAACAATCATCATCATCAATTTGAAACTCCGATTCCTCGTTCGGAAAACACTTAGCCCGTTTTGCAACCAATTCATCATCGACTTTCTGAGCTTCACGAATTTGGTGAGTCAATAATGGTTTAGCTTTTAATTCAGCTACTAACACATTGTCTGATAGAACAGACAAATGCACGTTCATCGCTCGTAAAGCAAACAATGACTTCCGGCTTATGGCGTCCGCAACCACGTTAGCCTTTCCCGGGTGGTAATCAATGACAAGCTCGTAATCTTTCAACAACTCAAGCCAACGTCTTTGTCGCAGATTCAAGTCTCGTTGAGTCATCAAATATTTGAGACTTTTGTGATCCGAAAATACATGGCACTTCTCACCAAACAGATAATGTCGCCATATTTTTAAAGCAAACACGATGGCAGCTAGTTCGAGATCATGGGTCGGATAATTCCTCTCGTGTGGCTTCAATTGTCTCGACGCATAGGCCACGACTCGACCTTCTTGCATCAATACGCAACCCAACCCAAGTAGGGATGCGTCACTATAAATGACAAACTCTTTACCT
>NC_053425.1:54317056-54368788 GCF_007990345.1 Gossypium hirsutum | reverse complement strand
AACTGGTGCTACATCAGGAGTGTAGGGATGGGTGGGTCGATTAAATCCCCACAGGAGTGTAGGATAGGATGGGATACAAAGTGCAGGGTTGGTTGGGTATTTGTGCATTGCATAATCTAAATCTTATTGTGATATGGGCTCAAGCCAAATTGAGGCTACTCTGGACTAAGGCCCAAATGCCATCGTTATTGTAAAGGGCTTAGGCCCAAATTGATGTGAACCATACTATATGATCGATGAGGGTTGTACACACTGATTTTTCGTAAACTCACCCCTCTTTTAAATTTTTAGGTAATCCTTAGGAGGCGATTCGACGTATGGGAGGACTCTAAGGCGGCCGCACTACGATCAGTTTTAAATATTCGTATTTTCTTTACATTACTTAAATTACTTTCTCTTTGAGTTTTTGATGTAATAAGGCCTTTTCTCTAATTTTATAGCTTTTAATTTGGGGGTTTCTAACTATTATGATTTATTTCTGTTAAAAGTAGAGCACGATTTTTGAAAGTGATATCTGTTTTCATAACATCATGTTTTCACAACATTGTTGAAATGCTTTCGTAACAAACATGTTTTTAAAAGTAAGGCTGGTTTAAAATGGTTAACAAATAATTAAGTTGACTTTAAAATTAAATAGAGGGGCTTTTCTCTTTCAATCGAGATTTATTAATAAGACAAAGCTTTTCGAAAAAGCATTTTAATGTGACATGCTTGATTCGATCAGAACGTCTAGGCCGAGTTTGGGGTGTTACAATAATACCTAGCCAGACCTAGAAAACTTCGAATCTCAGATCTGACTTAGGCTACTTCCAATCCAGAACAGCTTCAATTTTCCGAGGATCAACCATAATCCCCTTAGCAGATACCACATGACCCAGAAAAGTTACCTCTCGTTCACACTTACTGAATATAGCGTACAATTGTTTCTCCCTCAAAATTTACAAAATAACTCGGAGATGTGCATCATGTTCATCGCCAGTCCTCGAATACACTAGAATGTCATCTATAAACACCACTACTAACTGATCCAGATAGGGTTGGAACACTCAATTTATCAAATCCATAAATGCTGCTGACTCATTCGTCAGTCCAAACGGCATCACAAGGAACTCATAGTGACCATAACGAGTTCTAAATGTTGTCTTGTAAACATCAGTCTCTTTAACCCTCAGTTGATGGTACCCAGACCGAAGATCTATCTTAGAGAAAATCAAAGCTCCACTAAACTGATCAAATAGATCTTCAATCCTCGGAAAGGGTACTTATTCTTAACAGTCAATTTATTCAATTTTCGACAATCGATGCACATACGCATGGTTCTGTCTTTCTTTTTCACAAACAACACTGGTGCTACCCACAAAGACACACAAGGACGGAAAAACCCTCAATCCAGTAACTCTTGAATCTATGCTTTAAGCTATTCAAGCTCCTTTGATGCCATTCTATAAGGGGAAATGGACACCGGAGCTGTGCCCAGTAGGAGCTCAATCCCAAACTCAACTTCATGGTTTGGAGGTAACCCAGGTAGCTCATCGGGAAAGACGTCCAGAAAATCCTTAACTGTTCTAATATTTTTAATAGACGGAACCTTAGAACTCGAAGTACTGATGTAGGCTAGATACGCCTCACAACCTTTACGGACCAACTTCTCAGCTCTAAGTGTAGAAATCATTCCGTCACTCCCTAACCACAACTACCTCATCTCCCTTTTCAGTTTTTAGTACAACCCGTTTCACGGCACAGTCCAAATTCACCTTATGCTTAACGAGCCAGTCCATGCCCAATATCAAGTTGAATTCTCCATAAGGAAGTTCCATTAAATCTGCTAAAAAGATCATTCCTTGAAACTCCAAAGGTAGATCATTAAACAGTTTATTCACTCTCACTGACTACCCTAATGGACTTAACACAGTAACCTCACTCGTAATGTTTTCAGCCATCACTCTCAAAGTCTCAGATACAATACATGCTACATACGAGTGCATAGACCCAACATCAATCAATACAGTATAAGGTATATTATGAACAAAGAACGTTCCCATAATAACATCTGGGGCATCTCCGTCCTCTCAGCGACGTGCAGCATAAACTAGTGTCGGCTACCTCACCTTAACATGACTAGCACCTTTGCCCAGTGCTCCACGACTACGGCCCATACCACTTTTACCTCTAGCCTGACCACAACCTCTCAATGGCTACTGAATCCCCCTTGGTGGTTGAACAATACCCATACTAGAAGCTTGCATCTGATTGGACCTACGTAGACAATCCTTGATGCGATGCTCCAAAGACCCGCACCTCAAACATGCCCTCCATCTGCACCTAGCATGCGCCTTTATGGCATTTCCCACAAATAGCACAAGACTATGACCCATAAGCAACAATAGGTCTGACTGACCCATCAACTCTGGCCTTTTTCTTAGGCCTCCCAGCAGAACTTGAGGGCTCCCAAACCCTCTTACTCCTACCCCTGTCTGTCTCACGATTCTGGGACTCAACGCGCTTCAAATCCTTGGGATTTTTGCCTTTTCCACCAACACAGCAAAATCTCGCTCCCTCTGTGGAGCAATCAAAACTCATAGATCATCTTTTCGACCGTCCTCAAAGCGAACACAGCGTTCATATATGTTGCAACCATCCCACGTACATACTAGCTAAGTTATAAAAACTCAGACTCATATTCTGCTACAGATTTATCCCCTTGGGTCAGATTCAGAAACTCTCTCCTCCGAGTGTCCACATAACTTGCGCCCACATATTTCCCTTAGAATGCAGTTTTGAACAACTCCCAAGTCAACCGGTCAGGCTGAGTACCCTCTTTAACTGTAAGCCACCATTGATAAGCTTCATCTCGCAGCAAAGATACCACACCTTTTAGTTTCTACTCAGGGGTACAGTCGTGGTCGTCCATGATCCTCTTAGTGGCCTCAATCTAATATTCAGCCATATTAGGGGCAACTCTAGCAATACCCCTAAAAATCTCAGCCCCATTAGACTTGAGTCATTCCGTCACTGAACCCCGGCCCACAGTACAACTATTGGGCCTAGTGACCCTTTCTAAAATTTACAACATAGCTTGGGACAATACGTCATCCCCAGCTGCACGATTGTCAGACCTCATTTCAGTTACTGGTGAAGCCAATGCCCCTCTAGCTTCATTGTTAGGCATATGGCCCGATGCTGATGATCCAGCTTGAGCACCTCCATGGCCTTCTCCGTGGCCTCTTGTACTCCTTCTATGAGTACCTCTGGTGCTTATTATCGACTTACGCTTAATCTATATTAACAGTTTTATGCATCAATTTTATAGTTCTATTATTTTTTACAAGATGTTTTATAAGAAGAATATTATCAGTAATCTAGAATTTTGTTTTCGCAGATCAGAGTTTTACTACAGTTTCCGTTTACTCTAAGCAAAGTATTTCAGTATAGTCTATTATCTACAGTAGTTTCAGTATTAAACAAGCATTAGTTTTAGAGGACTTACTGAATCGGCGCCAGAGATTCGGTAGACCACACATTCAAAAATAACACTTTAAAAATACTTTTCAACCTTTTGAAACAGTTATTTTGGAAATTTATGTTTTAAGAAAAACCCAAATCCACAGCCGAGTTTTGCAACCTAACTCTGATACAACTAAATGTAACATCCCAAACCCGGCCTAGATGTATGGCCGAATCTAGGATGTCATACTGGAGTGTGTTTTGAAAAGCGTAGTTTCATTATAAAGTCCGTTGTGTATTAAAACTCCATTTCGATCCTAAAGAGCAGTTATCCTACCTTGTTTATTGTTAAATCGTTGGTTGGTTAAGAAAAGAATGTGTCATATTAAATTGTTATTATACTTTAAAACAATGTTTGACATGGAAGATTTTAAAACAAATTGTGTAGCATGGTAGTTGAAAACATTTATCTTTTGAAAACCCGAGCACTACTGCTAACGGAAATAAACCAACATTAATAAATCCCAAATAAAAATGAAACCTTAAAGTGGCCTTATTACATAAAATTTACCCAAATAAAACTACTTTTACTTAAAAGTCAAATACAAAAACGTAAACAGTGGTGCGACCATCTTTTAGTCCCTCGCAGCACCGGCCCGCCTAAGGATTACCTGCGCAGATAACCAAAAGTGTTAGTTACAAAAACTCAGTGTGTAATCCCTATGTATCCAATAGTAAATCATGCAACGCAAAATGGTCTAGGCCTTAGCCCATATCAGTGGCTATATCAGTGTGGGCCTTAGCCTATTACAATACCAGTATCAGTGTCGGCCTTAGCCTAATTCAATACAATATTAGTGATGCAAACAGAGATCCTACACATCAATCCTATACACTCCACTCCGTCCAGCCTTACACTCCATGTGGGGATAAAATTAACCCACCCATCCCTACACTCCAGATTATAGCACTGGTTGCGACATTAAATAATATTTGTAGCAGAGCTGCCAGTACAGTACACTTCTTCTAAAATTTTCAATCCCACCCATGCAACATGTCATATCATAATATATACGTGTATGCAAAATATCATGCTCGAATCTAGTCAAATATAGCATAGGGGTATAACAATTATTTTATCAGTATGGGGTCTAAGTGTACTTACCGGCCCATCGATAGGCCCATAATCGTCTTATGCGACCCATGCGACCTTAGCAGTCAAACAATAGAAATGGGCCCAAAGCCCATAATACAGCCCATGTGGGCCTACACGCCCGTGTGGCCCATTAAGCCTAATAATGGCCTTGGTCGTGTGATCTACACAGCCTGGCCCACAAAACTCCACACATTCGTGTGGTTTACCCGTGTGGGGCCTACGAGCCTATAGGGCCCACATGGCCCATTTTGGCCCCAACGTGGCCCAACACGACCTAAGCCCACAAAATCAGTCGTGGTGGTCTCTACAATCACATGCACATGCTTATGCGTTTAGATGACCACACGAGCGAGCGCACGCCCGTGTGGCATCGATGGTACTAGTATTTTCGGCTTTTGTCATTTCACGATTGAAGCAATGTGATTACACATCTGTTGCGAAACGTGCGTCTAGCCCTAGATTTTTCCCCAAACCTACATTTAGTCACGATAATCCATTAGTCGATTAATGCTAGGGTTAATCACCCTTCTTATTCCCAACTTAACATAACACCCAATACTTGCCTTAATCAAAGAGTGATTAGCCTTGCCAAAACCATTGATGAAGATTGGTTTACTCTTCAAACTGAATAGCTGGATTGACAACAACCAATTAACGATGACCAAAAACACATGACATGAGACTAAATTACAGCCTATTGAAAATACAACCCAAATATAAGAGGAAAAACAATCGGCTAACACCTTCCTAAACAAGTCACGCACCAATAGAATCCCATTATCATAAATAGAATTACCTTAATTGAAAAGGTGCAAAAGGTTAGACTGCCCAGTAAACACTAGCAACTCCTTCACTCCCCAAGCACCTTCAGAACTTGAAAGAAACACCACGCCTAGGAAAATGAGGGTAAGAATCGATAAGAAGGGAAAAGAAAAGCTTTCAGCTTTTAGCAGTGTAAAAGTACTTACCGACTTGTTGAAGAACAACACCAAACCGTAACCAAACAGATGGAGCATTCGGTCTCAATAACCAAATGGATAGGAATAAACTTTAAAGAACTCGAGAGTCAAAAGAGGAAGATGCTTTATTTGGTTAAGGGAGAAGAAGAGAGGAAAGGTGAAGGAAGAAAATGTATTCGGTCAAGAGGGGAACGTTGGAGTGAGAGAGAGGAAGGAAAGAAGATATTCGACCAAAAAATTGATACTAGAGAGAAGAGAAGCAAAGGAAATCGGTGACCAAAACGCTACAAGAGACTAATCCGGAAGAGGCCAAAAATAACCAAAACGAATGACCAAAACAAAAAGGTTGAAATTCACACCAAGGAGAAAAGAGCCAAAAAACAATGACCAAACCTCCATCTTTTTCTCAAAAGCCAAAAATACCAAAAGTGAGAGTGCAAAATCGACACAAACGCACTGTTCACTTGACTTCTAAAATTTCTCCAATTAAATACTATCCATATCCCATCAAAACTCCTAACTTTTCTCCCCACGATGCTCCTAAAATTCGGCTACAAACTCCCCACTCCCCTCAATACTCTCAGCCTCCCAAGAGCATCAAAATCCTACTAACAGACAACCTCCTGCATGGTACAGCAGCAAAAATACACCCCTTGCGCGTAAAAAGACTTGAAATCGAGTCCCTTGCCATAAATAACACACCACTATCCCTTAGACCAACAAGTTTTCTATGACATATCCTCCCCACAATTATTTAAGAACCCATCATCTAGCAGCGAAGGTTTAATTCAGTAAAAACGTAAAAATTTTGCTAAAACCTAGGTTTGAACCTAGGACTTCTCACACCTCTTAGGACCCCTTTTAACCATCAAAGCAAGAAGCCAACATGCAACATAACACACAATTAAATCACTAAATATTTGGAGCATTACAAAAACAAGAAAAGGGCGATAGCCTAGTGGTTAAGATACAAGCCTCTCATGGGACTTGAGTTGTAACAAGCTCACCCTTTTAGCTCTCCTTTTAAATTTGACCAACTTTGGAAAATTGCAACCATGCCCTAAACTTTGAAAAAATTATAATAATGCCCCAAACTCTTGTAAACCTTAGGAAATCAAACCAATTCAATCCTAACTAGAATACATATCTTATCATTGTTTAAAATTTAAATAGAGTTAAAATTCTATATTTTTTATCTTCTAATCCTAATAGAATTTATCCTCCTTTCTTCTATTTATTCTCTATCTTTCCTTCAAAACTCATATTGCAAAATTCTTTCAAATTCTTGGGTTTTTTCTTTTTCTCTTCCCTTGTTAAATCGATTTTCAATCGAAGAATTCAAAATCTTGAAAATCATCCCTCCTTTCTCAAGTAGATCATCAATCTCTCCAAAGCTAAGGTTTTTAAGTCTTCAAATCAGGTGTGGGATCTAAACTTAAAACATTATGTGTGATTAATTGTAGTGTTAGGAAATTAAAAGAGTTGTTATATGAACTGTATAATATGGGAACCTAGAGGAAATATCATACGAACACTATAGGAATTGTAACGTGAGCATGTAGTGTGACAGCCCAAAATTGACCCTAGTCGGGAAGTGGTTTCGGGACCGCTAAACCGAGTCATAAAAATAATTAGCTGTCATATTTGATGCTTATTGTATGTATATATGCATGTGTGAAAATTTCATATTTGAATTTTGTTTAATTGTAGGTGAATTTTAGTAAATGGGACTTATGTGAAAAAAATTTAGAAATGTGCTAGGCAAATGTAAAGTGGCTTATTAATGCATGTTATAGAAATGGTGGGTTTGCATGTCAAATTGCCCAATATTTGAGCTAGTGGCCGGCCATGCTATGAGTGGAAACATGTCACAAACATGTTATGTTAGTGATGTATGTTAGGAACAATAAAATAAGGAGTATGGGTAATAAAGAAATGGAAAAAAAAAGGAAAGAATGTGTGTGATTGTTCTTCCCCTCTCCATTGCCGTGAATGTAAGAAAGAAAACAAAAAAAGTGTCCATCTTTCTTCATTTCTCTTGGCCGAATGTTCTAAGGAAGAAAGAAAAAAAAACAAGTTGTGTTCTTTGGTTCTTCTTGGCCGAATTGAAAGGAAGAAGAAGGGAGTGAAGCAATCGGTCATCTTAGGTCACTATTAAGGTAAGGAAGTTTGTACTAGCTTTTTAAATTTTAGTTGATATTGAGTGAGTTATCAAGTGATTTTTGTAAACCATGTTAAAATTTTGATTTTGGGGGTGAGTATGGTTTTCGGCTATAAAAGATTAATAAGGGTGATGATTGTGTTTCATGCAAAACTTAGATTAATAATGGTAGTTGCTTACATCTTGATATCTATGACTTCCTTTCTTGGCTCTACCATAGACCCACGAAGTATATGTTTAGTTGGTGTTGTTGGAGGTTTATGATAGAAGCTAATGAGTGAGAGTTTGATAGGTACTATGAGGTTAAACTTCATGAGATTGTAAGCTTGTAAGTTGGATGATGAAATTCATGCTTTGTGAAGGTAAATGGCGTCGAAGGAGCATTCGGCCATGAAAACAAAAAAAAAGGGGAAATTTATGATGAATTAAGTTGGAAGCTATTATAATGTACTTGTGCATTCGGGTATGGGATGAAAAAAAATATATATGAGATGGCTATAATCAGCCTTGTGATTCGGCTTTTGCATATATATATATTTGCATATGGTGTATTGGTATGATACATATATATGTCATCCCAAGGTATATGTTTATATATGGTGATGGTTTAGTTATGGAGTGAATGATGGATGCATATTGAGTTGTAATATGTAATGCATTAGTTAGTAAAATGTATGTCATTTATATGTGGTACTAAGTATATAATTGGCCTCAACGTAGACATGCATATTCGGCCACATGAGATGGATTGGCATTGCATGTATTCGGTTAGAGGCAAGCATATTAATGCTTATATCTTGGCTTAGACAATCGGCTAAAAGGAGTGTGGGATAATATGTTGAGTTGATGCATGATTTCACATGTATGTGACTTTAATGTCTAATGTATAAATATGGGCTAAGTGCCTTGTGTTCCTCTTTTCGATGCTCAAATGATTTGATTAGATCATTTGTCTAATTAAGCTCAAGAGCAAAGGGGATCTAAATCCGATAAAGGGAAGGAAAAAGTGGTCGAATAGCTATCGGAATCATTCGACAACATCCGAGGTAAGTTCTTGAGTAAAAGAGCTTAAATTATGATTTGATTAGATCATGTTTTAAGCAAATTAAAATCATGCTCTTTGTGTGTGGCTATTGAGCCGAAATTGCAAGAATGATAAGTGTCTTGTGTTTGAGTTTTGTTAACGAAAATGAAATACGAATGTGCCATGATTTACTGTTAAATGTGCATGGTTATTTGAATGATGTCCGGGCTAAGTCCCGAAGGCTTTGTGCTAAGTGACCATATCCGGACTAAGATCCGAAGGCATTTGTGCGAGATACTAATTCCGGGCTAAGCCCGAAGGCATTTGTGCGAGTTACTAAATCCGGGTTAAGTCCCGAAGGCAATTGTGCGAGTTACTATAACCGGGCTATGTCCCGAAGGCATTTGAACGAGTAGCTATATCCGGTTAAATTCTGAAGGTACGTGATTTGGGAATGAATGATCTTGCTGTAAAAATTTCAGTAAATACTCTAGAAACATCCCAACATTGAGGTATGTTTCGTATGTGCTTGAATTTAGTTGAGCCCTTACAAATAAGTATTCGCTCAGTTGATAAACGAGCTACCGGCCTTTGGCTAAGTTGATCTTTTGTGTATGTACATAAGGGTTGGTAATGTGAAGCAAGTATGATATCGAAAATTTGTGCATATGAAATTATCCGTTTAGCTATATGAATGCTACACTTTTGCTGTGCTGGAATTCCTTGCTCAAAACTTACTAAGCATAAATTGCTTACTCCGTTTCTTTGATCCTCTGTTTTATAGATTTTGGTTCTCCAGCTATCGGACTCGGGATTTTGAAGTCGAAGTCACCCAAACTATCAAAGCCCCCCTTTTGGTACAATTTTGGTTGAACTTCGAAATGGCATGTATAGGACTACCCGTTCGTTGTGGGTCATGGACCCTTTGGACTTGTATAATTTTGGATAGCCATGCAAAAATGGCTTATATATGTTTGAGTATAATGTTATAATCATGTGGTATGGATATGGTTATTGAGAGGTGTGGATATGCTTGACAAGGATTGGCCATGGGAATGGTTAATCACTATCATAAATTGTGCTATTTACGCAAAAAGGGCTAGTTGAATCATGGAAACTATGAAATAGGTAAAGTCTACCTTAAAGGCAGATGCTGACAGCAGCAGTGATGTAGATTTAGAAAATCACTAAAAATAGTAGGAATGGAATTAAATAGTGAATAAATTATGTAAACGAACCTTGATGAATCTATTTTCATAGGAAAGTAACGAAACAATCATACGGACAGTATGTTGAGAGATATTCAGGTTCTTGTGAGACAGATCCAGAACGGTTTCTGGATTTCCTGTTACGACTTTGGAAATTCATTATAAATTAACCAGAGACAATTAGGAGTCAAGCCATATATGTATAGATTCCTCTCTGAGTCTAGTTTCTATAGAAATAAACGGTATCAGTATTGAAGCCCTGTACAGGGAGATATCCAAGTCGTAATGCGCAAAGGTCAGTGTAGTCGATCCCTATAACATGGGAGACTTTGACTAATAAAATGTACTAATTTGCCCAACCAAAAATTCTATAAAAAAATATGTAGATGGGCATATGAGTCTAGTTTCAGGGAAAATTTACGGAACTGGATTCCGAGTTTCTGAACTCAAGATATGATTTTTAAAGCGACTAGTACGCAGATTGGCAGTGTCTGGGAAATTATTTTTAAAGTCTGTTAACACCTCGTGTTCGACTCCAGTGTCGGTCTCGAGTTCGGGGTGTTACATTTGATTGGTATCAGAGCTACGGTTTAGTCGATTCTAGGACTATCGTAATGCGTTGGGTCTAGCTATACATGCCATTTTAGGTGATTATTTGATAGTGTGGTGATTTCTGACATTTGCAAAATGTGTTTATTTATAGTAATGGATCCCGATCCCGACCGAGTGGTAGCTGATGATCTTGAGAGTGTAGCGCCTGCTCCCGCACAAGGGACAGCGCCGGCGGACTCTCAACCTAATGCTAGTAACCCGAATGATGAAGCTAGACAAGCTTTCTATAGCGTGATGAATGATTGGTTCAACCAATACATTCGAACTAATACGGCTGTTCCCCAACCTCCATTCCCGACAAATACAACCCCCGCACCTACAATACCTCCGGTAACTGACCAAATAAGGTCAAATAAGCCCCCAGTTGACAGAATCCGAAAACATGGGGCTACTGAATTTAAATCTACGGATAGCGACGATGCCGAGCAAGCTGAATTTTTGTTGGACAACACTATCCGGGTACTCGATGAGCTATCTTGTACACCCGATGAATGCCTAAAGTGTACTATCTCCTTGCTACGCGATTCTGCCTACTATTGGTGGAGTACTCTGACTTCTGTTGTGCCCCGAGAGCAAGTAACTTGGGAGTTTTTCCAAACTGAGTTTCGGAAAAAGTATATCAGTCAGAGATTTGTTGATCAAAAACGGAAGGAATTTCTTGAGCTTAAGCAAGGTTCTATGTCAGTTACTGATTACGAGCGAAAATTTGTTAGACTTAGTAGATACGCTCGGGAATGTGTTTCGTCCGAGGCTATCATGTGTAGACGCTTCGAGGATGGGCTGAATGAAGATATAAAAATGTTCGTTGGCATTCTTGAAATACGAGAGTTCGTAGTACTTGTCAAGCGAGCTTGTAAAGCCGAAGAGCTTAGAAAAGAAAAACAAAAAGTTGATGTGGGAACTGGAGAGTTTCGTAAAAGATCCTTGGGAAAGTCTCTGCAACAGGCATCAAAGAAATTTCGAGATGATGTGGGCCGGTCTAGAGGCACTTCGGGCCTTTTTAGACGAGATCGTGATCGACCCCCTGTGGGTACACAAGGCACTTCGGTCGCCAGTGTTGGGAATGAACATCGAGACAGAACGAAATGTCGATATTGCAGTAAATGGCATTCGGGGAGTTGTAGATTCCCTGACCGCTCCTGTTACAAGTGCGGATCAGTTGACCACTTCATTAAAGATTGCCCGAGGTTGTCTTAACAGAATGTAAATCAGAGTGGGAAACCGGGTGCTACCACTGCTCGAGGTAGACCATCTGGAAATACGGGCAATGCTGGTGGTGGTCAGAGAGGATCTAGAGATGCTACGACCAGATCCGAGGCTCGTGCGCCTGCTAGAGCTTATGCTATACGTGCCCGCGAGGATGTTTCTTCGCCTGATGTTATTACTGGTACTTTTACTCTCTTTGATACTAATGTAATTGCTTTGATTGACCCCGGTTCTACTCATTCTTACATATGTGAAACCTTAGCATCCAGTAAGACTTTACCTATTGAGTCTACTGAGTTCGTAATTCGGGTGTCAAATCCCTTGGGTCGTTACGTGCTTGTCGACAAAGTGTGTAAGAAATGTCCCTAGTAATTCGAGGTTCCTGTTTTCCGGCGGACTTGATGCTTTTGCCGTTTAATGAATTTGATGTTATTCTCGGGTTGGATTGGTTGACCGTGCATGATGCGGTTGTGAATTGCAAAAGCAAGACTATTGAATTGAGGTGCGCAAATAACGAAGTAATCCGAGTTGAGTCTACGGACTTGGATGGGTTGCCAGCTGTAATATCCTCAATGTTGGCCCAGAAATATGTAAGAAAAGGGTGCGAAGCATACCTTGCGTATGTACTTGATGACAAAGAATTAGAAAAGAAACCCGAATCTGTGCGGGTGGTTTGTGAATACCCGGATGTTTTTCCTGAAGAATTACCGGGTTTACCACCTGTTCGGGAGATAGAGTTTGGTATTGAGCTTGTACTTGGGACTACGCCGATTTCGATGGCTCCGTATCGTATGGCACCAACCGAGTTAAAAGAGTTGAAAGCTCAGTTGCAAGAATTGACGGATAGAGGTTTTGCTCGACCAAGTTTCTCACCTTGGGGTGCACCAGTATTGTTCGTGAAAAAGAAGGACGGAACCATGAGGTTGTGCATTGACTATCGTCAACTGAATAAAGTGACGATAAAGAACAAATATCCGTTACCGCGTATCGATGATTTGTTCGACCAACTGAAGGGAGCCTCAGTGTTCTCAAAAATAGATTTGAGATCGGGCTATTATCAGTTGCGAATTCGAGATTCGGACATACCCAAAACTGCCTTCAGAACGAGATATGGTCACTACAAATTCTTAGTGACGCCGTTTGGGCTCACTAATGCCCCTGCGGTATTTATGGATTTGATGAATCGGATCTTCAGACCATATTTGGATTGGTTCGTAGTTGTGTTCATTGATGACATCTTGATCTATTCAAGAGATGAGACCGAACATGCTGAGCACCTGAGACTAGTGTTGCAAATTTTGCGGGATAAGCAGTTATATGCTAAGTTCAGTAAGTGTGAGTTCTGGTTAAGAGAGGTTAGCTTCTTGGGTCACGTGGTATCCGCATCGGGTATTCGAGTTGACCCGAACAAAATTTCAGCCATACTTAACTGGAAACGTCCAAGAAATATTACTGAAGTTCGGAGCTTCTTGGGGCTCGCCGGTTATTATCGACGATTTGTAAAAGGTTTCTCGATGATAGCCACACCCATGACGAAGCTACTTCAAAAGGATGTTAAGTTCGAATGGACGGAGAAATGTCAGAAAAGTTTCGATCAACTGAAAACTTATTTGACTGAAGCTCCAATTTTAGTGCAACCCGAATCAGGCAAAGAGTTTGTCATTTATAGTGACGCATCCCTACTTGGGTTGGGTTGCGTATTGATGCAAGAAGGTCGAGTGGTGGCCTATGCGTCGAGACAATTAAAGCCACATGAGAAAAATTATCCGACCCATGATCTTGAACTAGCTGCCATCGTATTTGCTTTAAAAATATGGCGACATTACTTATTTGGTGAAAAGTGCCATGTATTTTCGGATCACAAAAGTCTCAAATATTTGATGACTCAAAGAGACTTAAATCTGCGACAAAGACGTTGGCTTGAGTTGTTGAAAGATTACGAGCTTGTCATTGATTACCACCCGGGAAAGGCTAATGTGGTTGCGGACGCCTTAAGCCGGAAATCATTGTTTGCTTTACGAGCGATGAATGTGCACTTGTCTGTTCTACCTGACAATGTGTTAGTAGCTGAATTAAAAGCCAAACCATTATTGATTCATCAAATTCGTGAAGCCCAGAAAGTTGATGATGAGTTGGTTGCAAAACGGGCTGAGTGTGTTCCGAACAAGGAATCAGAGTTTCAAATTGATGATGATGATTGTTTGAGGTTCAGAAGTCGTTTGTGTGTTACAAGGAATTTGGAACTCATTTTGATGATTCTGAATGAAGCCCATTGTAGCCGAATGTCAATTCACCCGGGGAGTACGAAAATGTACAACGATTTGAAATGTTGGTTTTGGTGGCATGGTATGAAACGAGACATCTCCGACTTTGTTTCGAGATGTTTAATATGTCAACAAGTGAAAGCGGAACATCAAGTGCCTTCAGGATTACTTCAGCCGATCATGATACCTGAGTGGAAATGGGATCGAGTCACAATGGACTTTGTGTCCGGACTGCCATTGTCAGCAAGTAAGAAGGATGCGATTTGGGTTGTTGTCGATAGACTGACTCAGTCGGCTCACTTTATCCCCGTGCGTACGGATTTTTCATTGGATAAACTAGCTGAATTGTACGTTTCTCAGATTGTGAGATTACACGGGGTACCTATTTCTATCGTGTCGGATAGAGATCCGAGATTCACCTCACGATTTTGGAGGAAATTGCAATAAGCTTTTGGTACCAAGCTGCATTTTAGCACTACTTTTCACCCCCAAACCGATGGTCAATCTGAGCAGATAATTCAGATACTTAGGATATGTTGAGATGTTGCATCCTCGAGTTCAGTAGTTCATGGGAACGGTATTTACCTTTGATTGAATTCGCTTACAACAATAGTTTTCAATCAAGTATTAAGATGGCACCTTACGAGGCTTTGTACGGTCGTAAATGCCGTACACCATTGTTTTGGACCGAGCTCGGTGAAAGTAAAATTTTTGGAGTTGATTTGATTAAAGATGCCGAACAGAAAGTAAAGGTAATCCGTGAAAGTCTGAAAGCAGCCACAGATCGTCAAAAATCGTATGCGGATTTGAAACGAAAAGACATTGAATATCAGGTGGGAGATAAAGTGTTTCTTAAAGTTTCGCCTTGGAAAAAGGTACTCAGATTTGGCCGTAAGGGCAAGTTGAGCCCGAGATTCATTGGGCCGTACGAAATCTCTGAACGAGTTGGTCCGGTTGCGTATAGATTGATTTTGCCCCCTGAACTTGAAAAGATTCACGATGTCTTTCATGTTTCGATGCTTCGACGCTATAGATCTGATCCGTCACATGTGATTAATCCATCAGAGGTTGAAATTCAAGCCGATATGAGTTATGAAGAAGAACCGATGCGTATCCTAGCTCGTGAAGTGAAGGAGTTGCGAAACAAAAAGGTTCCGCTAGTAAAGGTGTTATGGCTCAAACACGGGATCGAGGAAGCTACTTGGGAAATCGAGAGCTCGATGAAAGAACGATACCCAAACTTATTTACCGGTAAGATTTTCGGGGATGAAAATTTCTTAAGTGGGGGAGAGTTGTGACAGCCTAAAAATAATTAGCTGTCATATTTGATGCTTATTGTATGTATATATGCATGTGTGAAAATTTCATATTTGAATTTTGTTTAATTGTAGGTGAATTTTAGTAAATGGGACTTATGTGAAAAAAATTTAGAAATGTGCTAGGCAAATGTAAAGTGGCTTATTAATGCATGTTATAGAAATGGTGGGTTTGCATGTCAAATTGCCCAATATTTGAGCTAGTGGTCGGCCATGCTATGAGTGGAAACATGTCACAAACATGATATGTTAGTGATGTATGTTAGGAACAATAAAATAAGGAGTATGGGTAATAAAGAAATGGAAAAAAAAAGGAAAGAATGTGTGTGATTGTTCTTCCCCTCTCCATTGCCGTGAATGTAAGAAAGAAAACAAAAAAAGTGTCCATCTTTCTTCATTTCTCTTGGCCGAATGTTCTAAGGAAGAAAGAAAAAAAAACAAGTTGTGTTCTTTGGTTCTTCTTGGCCGAATTGAAAGGAAGAAGAAGGGAGTGAAGCAATCGGTCATCTTAGGTCACTATTAAGGTAAGGAAGTTTGTACTAGCTTTTGAAATTTTAGTTGATATTGAGTGAGTTATCAAGTGATTTTTGTAAACCATGTTAAAATTTTGATTTTGGGGGTGAGTATGGTTTTCGGCTATAAAAGATTAATAAGGGTGATGATTGTGTTTCATGCAAAACTTAGATTAATAATGGTAGTTGCTTACATCTTGATATCTATGACTTCCTTTCTTGGCTCTACCATAGACCCACGAAGTATATGTTTAGTTGGTGTTGTTGGAGGTTTATGATAGAAGCTAATGAGTGAGAGTTTGATAGGTACTATGAGGTTAAACTTCATGAGATTGTAAGCTTGTAAGTTGGATGATGAAATTCATGCTTTGTGAAGGTAAATGGTGTAGAAGGAGCATTCGGCCATGAAAACAAAAAAAAAAGGGAAATTTATGATGAATTAAGTTGGAAGCTATTATAATGTACTTGTGCATTCGGGTATGGGATGAAAAAAAATATATATGAGATGGCTATAATCAGCCTTGTGATTTGGCTTTTGCATATATATATATTTGCACATGGTGTATTGGTATGATACATATATATGTCATCCCAAGGTATATGTTTATATATGGTGATGGTTTAGTTATGGAGTGAATGATGGATGCATATTGAGTTGTAATATGTAATGCATTAGTTAGTAAAATGTATGTCATTTATATGTGGTACTAAGTATATAATTGGCCTCAACGTAGACATGCATATTCGGCCACATGAGATGGATTGGCGTTGCATGTATTCGGTTAGAGGCAAGCATATTAATGCTTATATCTTGGCTTAGACAATCGGCTAAAAGGAGTGTGGGATAATATGTTGAGTTGATGCATGATTTCACATGTATGTGACTTTAATGTCTAATGTATAAATATGGGCTAAGTGCCTTGTGTTCCTCTTTTCGATGCTCAAATGATTAAATCAATTTATTTGTCTAATTAAGCTCAAGAGCAAAGGGGATCTAAATCCGATAAAAGGAAGGAAAAAGTGGTCGAATAGCTATCGGAATCATTCGACAACATCCGAGGTAAGTTCTTGAGTAAAAGAGCTTAAATTATGATTTGATTAGATCATGTTTTAAGCAAATTAAAATCATGCTCTTTGTGTGTGGCTATTGAGCCGAAATTGCAAGAATGATAAGTGTCTTGTGTTTGAGTTTTGTTAACGAAAATGAAATACGAATGTGCCATGATTTACTGTTAAATGTGCATGGTTATTTGAATGATGTCCGGGCTAAGTCCCGAAGGCTTTGTGCTAAGTGACCATATCCGGACTAAGATACGAAGGCATTTGTGCGAGATACTAATTCCGGGCTAAGCCCGAAGGCATTTGTGCGAGTTACTAAATCCGGGTTAAGTCCCGAAGGCAATTGTGCGAGTTACTATAACCGGGCTATGTCCCGAAGGCATTTGAACGAGTAGCTGTATCCGGTTAAATTCCGAAGGTACGTGATTTGGGAATGAATGATCTTGCTGTAAAAATTTCAGTAAATACTCTAGAAACATCCCAACATTGAGGTATGTTTCGTATGTGCTTGAATTTAGTTGAGCCCTTACAAATAAGTATTCGCTCAGTTGATAAACGAGCTACCGGCCTTTGGCTAAGTTGATCTTTTGTGTATGTACATAAGGGTTGGTAATGTGAAGCAAGTATGATATCGAAAATTTGTGCATATGAAATTATCCGTTTAGCTATATGAATGCTATACTTTTGCTGTGCTGGAATTCCTTGCTCAAAACTTACTAAGCATAAATTGCTTACTCCGTTTCTTTGATCCTCTGTTTTATAGATTTTGGTTCTCCAGCTATCGGACTCGGGATTTTGAAGTCGAAGTCGCCCACACTATCAAAGCCCCCCTTTTGGTACAATTTTGGTTGAACTTCGGAATGTCATGTATAGGACTACCCGTTCGTCGTGGGTCATGGACCCTTTGGACTTGTATAATTTTGGATAGCCATGCGAAAATGGCTTATATTTGTTTGAGTATAATGTTATAATCATGTGGTATGGATATGGTTATTGAGAGGTGTGGATATGCTTGACAAGGATTAGCCATGGGAATGGTTAATTACTATCATAAATTGTGCTATTTATGCAAAAAGGGCTAGTTGAATCATGGAAACTATGAAATAGGTAAAGTCTACCTTAAAGGCAGATGCTGACAGCAGCAGTGATGTAGATTTGGAAAATCACTAAAAATAGTAGGAATGGAATTAAATAGTGAATAAATTATGTAAACGAACCTTGATGAATCTATTTTCATAGGAAAGTAACGAAACAATCATACGGACAGTATGTTAAGAGATATTCAGGTTCTTGTGAGACAGATCCAGAACGGTTTCTGGATTTCCTGTTACGACTTTGGAAATTTATTATAAATTAACCAGAGACAATTAGGAGTCAAGCCATATATGTATAGATTCCTCTCTGAGTCTAGTTTCTATAGAAACAAACGGCATCAGTATTGAAGCCCTGTACAGGGAGATATCCAAGTCGTAATGCGCAAAGGGCAGTGTCGTCGATCCCTGTAACATGGGAGATTTTGACTAATAAACTGTACTAATTTTCCCAACCAAAAATTCTATAAAAAAATATGTAGATGGGCATATGAGTCTAGTTTCAGGGAAAATTTACGGAACTGGATTCCGAGTTTCTGAACTCAAGATATGATTTTTAAAGCGACTAGTACGCAGATTGGCAGTGTCTGGGAAATTATTTTTAAAGTCTGTTAACACCTCGTGTTCGACTCCGGTGTCGGTCTCGGGTTCGGGGTGTTACATGTAGAGATTATATGTGAACCCTTAGAAGTTATATGCCATCTTTAGTTGCTTAATAGGTGTGTTATACATATTTAGTTATGCAAACCCTATACATGCTATGTACGAACTCTATGTATGCTTTATACAAACCCTTGTATATGCGTTATTGTTATTCCTTTTGCACACACCCAATATATATGTGTATATGTGAGATTGATTGAATGCATGATTACATGTCATTTGATGATAATTTGTGATAAGCATAGTATCAAATTTTGATAATGAGTATGATGTGATTGGGAATGGAGGACGAAGGAGTTCTGTTAGAGACAATGAAAGTCAATACTGCACGAAGTAGGTGGAAATGTCATCCAAAATAGATAAGCTAGGATGGTAGGCTAAAAAGCCACCAAAATAGGCCAATCGAAACAATAGTTTATGTGTAAATCCATCTAAATCGGATAGGACGAGAAGTTCGTTCCAGAACACCATCAAAACTAGACCAAACCAAGATGGTAGTAATAGTCATCGTCACAAGTGACCAGTGAACGACCATTATCGAAAATCAAATCTAAGATAGTTAGTTATTGTTATGTGTTATATGGGATGATGTGTCGAGCAATGCTCGAGTGTGGTTTGGATGTTCTGGTGGGAAATTAAAACATAAATGTGCATTATAATTATATTATGTATATGTATTGATTTATTATATGTTCCTCTTATTATGCCTAAATTATTATTATGCTATGAATTAAATACTTTACTATATGGTTGATTATATAGTAATGCAGAAAATAGGATTCGAACCGGCATCAGAGTACCCTCGGATTAGCAAGTCATTTTTTTTATTAAGTTCTACTATTAAGTTTTCTTTAAAATTGCCCTTAATCAATTATTTTTGGGAATTGTTAGTTATTTATTTTATGTATGACATTTAAATATTGCTACTAGTATTTGCATGCCATTTAGTTTAAAAACTATTATTTGTTTCCCGCTGCTTTATAAAATACTCAAAGTATAGATAATACTTTTTTTGAAAGCCTTTTTCATCATTTTATTTAAATCCTCACATTAATATTATTGTAATTAAATTACTAAATAAATCCAATTCAAACTAAAGAATGTTTTTCCTAAAAAATAAAGAGTGATTTTTAATCAAATGGACCTAAGTAAAAAGAATAGCTTTACGGATCACTTCAGTGATCGAATGTAATGCCTTTGACTTAGCCAAAACTCCTAGGCTGGGTCGAGGGTGTTACATTAGCAATTTTCATTGAATCTTAGCCTTACGTTTTCCTTTTTTTCTTTTTATTGTGTCTTTACGCGTTCTAACACTTTATTGTTTCTTGTGTTAGTAGGTTAAAGGACGTTGCACATTCCTTCCCCTGTGCAACACAATTCTTTAGTATCTAGCCAATTTTGGACTCATAGTGCTATTAGGTTTGCTTTGTTAGTTGATTCTAATACATTCTAATTAGTTGATATAAGCACTTTTAAAAGACTCACAAGATTAATTCTTACCTCATTGAGAATTTGATTTTTATTTCTGAGTGCATAACAGTGAGGTTTGCTTAATTTTTCTTGAGTGTTGTGTTCTTTTTAGGCTTTCATAATGATTCGCAATACTATAATTGACAAGTTGCAAAGGGATCAAGAGGTTCAAAATGCTTAAGATTAGCAACGTGACACTATTCTAGACACGTTTAGCAAAAATTTGGAATGTCTAAGTACCAAAATTGAGCGTTGAAATCTAATTACGGAGATAAGGTTGATCAACCTCTTCTTCGTGCAAATAATGTTCGACGTGTCTCTTGTGAAAATGATGAGACTTTGGTTAATAATGACTGTGGGTAACATTTTTTAGCTAAACCAAAGTTCAACATTCCACCATTTCGAGGGAAGTATGATCTCGAGGCATATTGTGAGTGGGAATCAAAAATTGAACTTATGTTTCGTTACTATAAATGCTGGGAAGAGGAAAAGTCTCATTAGTGACCATTGGATTTTTAGATTATGCATTGATTTGGTGAATTCAAATTGGAACTAATCGTCAAAAAAACCATGAAAGGGTAATTGAAACATGGGATGAGTTGAAGCAATTGATACGAAAGCGTTACGTTCCTTCTCATTACTACAGAGAGGTTAAAACGAAACTTTGATGCCTTGTTCAAGGTAATCGATCTGTCGATGAGTACTTTAAGGAGATGGAGATGCTTATGCAAAGAGCAAATGTGTGAGAAGAAGAAGAGACTACCATGGTACGGTTTGTAGATGGCTTGAACGTTTCGATAGCCAATGCTTTTGACCTTCAAACCTACATTGATCTTGAGGAGGCGGTACACAGGGCAGTTGAGATTGAGCAGCAATTTCAATAGCATCAATCTCGTTCATTTGGTGCATCACAATATTTTCGAGGTACGAGTTCTAATTCTACTTTCATGAATTTGAAACCTCTTTATGCTACTAATAAATTGCTACCAAAATATTATGCTACTAAACCTTTTGAGTGGAAAAGTGGGGCTCCTACAAAACCTTCTTCTACAATTTCTAAGCAGCCCACTTCTACTAATTCTTCACCAAAACAACTAAGAGCTCATAACGTTGAATGTTTTAAGGGCGTGGGCACTATAGTCATGATTGTGCCAACACAAGATTTTTGTTGATAAAAAAATGATAGTGAGATTTTTTTCCTCGAATCTATGGTGTTAAATGAGATAGAAAAATCATGTTCTGCTACTAAGATATATTGTACTAAATTGATTATTCATAATACTTCTAAGGGGGCTATGAGATGTGAAGGAGAAAAAATTGAAAATACAGAGAGAAAAGAGACCTTAGTGATAAAAGTCTACTTGATGGTCCATCTTTGGTGAGTGAAAATACATATGAGGTAAAATTGGAGAGTTCTCAAGACAGAAAATAAAATGGAAAACGAGAAAATATTCGTGCAAAATTGAGGAATGATTATGTTTTAACTACCCATAATTTGAATTTGTTTAATGGTGTTTCCTTGTTACAGGATTTTAAGGATCCATTGACAAACTTCCAATTACATTACTCTATCATTGATTGACACTTTTATTTGTGGGAAAAAGGTAAGTTGATATTGATAATTCCCTACAAGTGCTACAAGGTAATGAAGGTAAGGAAAAAATAGAAATAATTTAAGAATGCATACCTTGAATATTTTTTATAAGTATGCTATTGATTTTGTTTGTAAAATATTTCCTTACAACATGTTTTTTCGTTGGTTAAATTTCATTAAACCTTGGTCTGAAAGTTCAACTGATTCTATGAGTTTATGAAAATTTGTAAAAGTTAAAAATAGTAATTGTGTTGCATTAAAGAGGTTTTTAAAACATTTTATAGATTTTTGTTGCAACAATTTTTTCTATCTTGACCTTTAACGATGAATTTTTACATAATATTAAACTTTTTGATTTTTATAAATATGTGAAATTTTTAACCCATCGTTGGAAATTCTTATGGATGACCATGCATATTCAAAGAAAATTATAGGCTATTTTTAACCTTGTTTAGTGTTGGTTTATTTTTGAACGAGAGATGCTTGAACCTCGTTGATTTAAGAGATCAAAATCATATCTTTGATCATGGAGATAGTTTTGGCACACAAGAAAGCTTAGGTAAGTGTTTTTTTCATTTTATTGTTATTTATTCTAATCCCTTTTCTTTTTATGCAAATAATGATTCGGGGACGAATCTTCTTTAGGAAGAGGGGAATGATGCCAGTCTCAAACCCCAAATTTAGAACCATGAATCTGATGGACTCGCACTACCTCAAGGCCAACAACAATTTCAAAAGCCAAGCAAATCAAACCAAGATTCAATCAAAGACAAGGTTTAAGGATGAATCTTTTCGAGGAAAGAAGGATTGATACATGCACAGATGGAGTGAAATTTATTAAATTCCATTCACCGAAGTTGCGAATTTCTAGCACAGGAAATTAGCAGACTTGTGATGAATTTTTGATGGGATCTAGACATTTTTGGGTTGATATGTCTGCATGGCATTCGAAGGTTTCTCTCTTAGCTTTGAAACGCACTTTGAACCCTCAATTTCAAACTTAGGAGCTCAATTTATGATCGTTTTAATAAGGACTACATAAGCAGAATATTGTATTTATCAGCTCTTATTATTTTATTATTCCGAATTTTTAATAATTATTAATTAGTTTAAGTTATTTAGGAGTTTTATGCCAATAAGAAAGTTTAGTTTAAAACTACCTCTTGTTTAAATTAATTAGAGTTGTAGTATACTTAAGAGTTATATTTAGATTTATTTAGCTAGCCTATATATAGGCCTTTGCATTGTACACAAATAAAAGAATTCATTATTAATCAACTTCTCTTTTGAGTTAAAAAATTCTCTTTGAGTTTTCTTTTTAAGAATTTCTCTTGAGTTTGTTTTAGAAGAGTTTTAACAATGTTTTTAGATTGTGGGATCATCTTCAAACTATTTATTGCCAAGTTTTCTTTCTTAGAGGGGAAATTAGAGCTGCTTGAAGTGGGTTATAGATTCTTCATGTTTCCAAGGCTTCTTAAGACTTCTACATACCACATTCTATCCTTCCATCTATCTTATTTATTGTCCTCCTTGTTGTTCTAATTGTAGATTTATTATTCTATTTTAATTATCTTAATTATTTAATTTAATTGTTTTATCTGACATGGATTTTGTAACAGCTTGATTTAGACCCTCTTCGAAATGGTGGTTTCGGGACCACGAATTCAAGTCAGAAAAATATTTAAAGTTTATTTTCTTTGTTTATTATGTGTGAATTTATATGTGTGAAATTTTTGTGTTTTAATTTTGTCGTTTGAGTGCCCGATTAAACAAAAGGGCTTAATCGCGTAAAATGAAAATTTGATGGTTAAATGTGAAAATGCTTTATTGAACTTGTCTTATTAATATGAAGCACTTATAAAGAAATTAGACCATTGGAGTTAGTGATGGATAGTTGTGGCCTTAATATATATGTAACATCCCAAATTAGGGCCTAGTCGGAATAGTGGTTTTGGGACCACAAATCTGACATAAAAAATATTTTTATTATATTTTTATGGTCTACAATTTCACAAAATGATTTTGTGAAAATTTCGTTCGAAAATTTCGACGTTTGGGCACTCAATTTGGTCAAAAGGACTAAATTGTAAAAAGTGCAAAATTTGTGTCTAATTGTTATGAAATTTTAAATGGGAGGTCCTTAAATGGTAATTAGACCATTGTATATTGGACAAAAATGGACATGAAATGGGTGAAATAGAGTATTATTAAGTTAGGGGCATTTTGGTAATCTAGCAATTAAAATGAATTAAAAACAAAATAAAAGCCAAGATTTTTTGTCCATCTTCTTTCTTGGCCGAATATGACATGAAGAAACCATGTATAGGGTTTTCCAAGCTTCCAAGCTCGATTGTAAGTCCGTTCTTGCCCCGTTTTTAATTATTTTTACATTTTTGAAATCCTCGTAACAAGATCTAGCTATTTCTACCATTTATTTTAGCTAGGGTTTGTGTTTAAAAATTTACCCATGAATGATATGCATGTATTTTGATGTTTAATGGTAGAATATGAAGGCTCGATGTGTAATAAATGACTTTTGCTAAGTGATTTTCGGTAAAAATGCTTAAAAAGACTAAATCGTAAAAGTTATAAAATTAGTCATAAAAAGGTGATTTAGTGGAAATTGGGGGCTTCCATAGTTATGAAAATGATTCGGCTAGGCTTGAAATGCAAGGAAATTGAATAAAAATCATTTTACGAGCATTGGGGCAAAACTGCAAATATGTGAAAGTTTAGGGGTCAAAATGCAAATTTGTAAAAATATGAATAACGTGACTAATTAGTAGGCTAAAAGTGATATTATAGATCAAGGAAAACAAGATTTGGGCTTAGAACGAGGTTGAACAAGGTTAAGCACAAACTCAAAATAAATAGTCGTACTCGAAACCGAGGTAAGTTCATATGTCAATGATAATGCAATGATATTATTGTTCATGCTTGAACTCAAATTGATGTGTCAACATTGTGTGATGAATATTTATATATTTGATATGAAGAATATATATTGTGACAAATGTCTAAATATAATTATGTGCAATACCATGTTTATTTCATGGACTAATGTCCAAATAAACATGAAAATATGTTGAATTGAATGTACATTGCATGATTAGCTATGCTTATTGGTATACTTGGTGAAAAGAGAAAATCCTGGTTGAAAATAAAGGGATATCTGATGGATAAGCTATTCTTACATGATACGAGATCCTGCATGTGTTGCAGAAAAGGATTTATCTTGGACGGGTAATCTGTTGATCTCAGTATAGAAAGGATCTAGCCCGGATAGGTGTTCCTTGAGTGATCAAGCCTCCTGAAGAATATGTATGCATTATGTATTTAGCCCAGATGGGAAATCCAATTAGGGTCTGAATTTAGCCTACACTAGTAATTCAGATCCAAGCTCATTAAGAGTGTTTGTCACTACAAGGGATTTAGCCTGGACTGGTAATCTCGTCGTAAGATGTGAGGTTCGCGGGAGTGCTTGCTTGAAAACAATCACTTGTATGACTTGACAGTAAATGAGCTATCCATCTAGATTTCTGAGAAATTCAACAGGTATTATAATGAATAATGTGATGAAAGTCCCGAGATATGCGTGGTGATAAAGGTAAAGTTAATTGATATGCTATGGATATGTACAGGTACGTACATTATACTCATAAGTGATGCCTTATTGAAATATGATAAATGATGAGTAAGCAAATTCATGCATATGTATGTGTATACATGATAAACAAGTAAAAAGGTTTGAAAGATGAACCATCCTTATGCTTATGATTATGAATTCTGTTGTATAACTTACATTGCGTAATGAGATATGGATTTCATGAAATGATGAGTCCATGATCAATGAGCTTATGATAGTTACTATGAATTTGCACTAAAATAGTTTTGGGCAGTAGTAATAGTCTAAATTTGAAAATCTACCAAAAATAGTGGAAATTGAGTTAGAGACTGAATAAAATACGAAATTGAATTTTATTGGGTCTAGTTTCAGATAAAGGAAATGCTGCTAGTAAAGGAATCTCATATGATGAGATATTTGAATTCTTGTGAGACAGATTCAAAATGAGTTTGGAATCCCCTATTCTAACTTGGGAAAATCACTAGAAATTGTACAAAAATAATTACAAGTTAGGAATCATGAGTATACTTTCAGGAGAAAGAGACAGAAGCATTATCTGAGTCTTGTACTATGAGATAAATAAATTTTAGTGAAGAAAGGTCGAAGCTATCAAACAGCAAAATAAGGGAGTCTTTAAATAATAAACTGCACTTATTGGCTGGACCAAAAATTCTGGAAATTTTATTGTAAGAAGATAAATTAGTCTAGTTTCAGGTAAAATTAACGGATCTTAATTTGGAGTTCTGTAGCTCTAAATATGAATAAATTAGTAACTACGACTCGAGAAAACAACTTAACCAGAATATGAGTAAAAGTGTCATTATGGTTGATTGCCTAAGGAAACATGTTTTTATAATGCTTATTATTTTCATATGGACTTATTAAGCTTTAAGCTTACTCCCTCCTCTCCATTTCTTTAGTGTTTTCAAGTCGGCTCGGGGTTGGAGATCGTCAGAAGCAGCATCACACTATCAAGCTATCAACTCTAGAGTATTGTCATACGTGTATTAACACTTTCAAGTGAGTGGCATGTATAAGGACTATTTTTTATATTAGATGTTGTTATGATTAGCCAAATGTATCTGCTTATATTGATCTATTGTATATAGCCGTGAGATGTGGCTTATTATGGTTATGTCTTGTAAGCCTAATTATTCCTGCTATGGTTTAATGCATGTCGTGTGATTATAATTGGTTGCTATGAATAATTAGTATAACACATGTATACGATGAACGCCCTAGAACCATTCGAGGTTGTTGTGGCCATGGAATGAATATTTTGCCTGGTAGTAAGTTGATAGTGATTAAACATGGACAATTTTAGAATGTGTAGAGATTAAGTGCTAGATAATAAACACTTGTAAGACAACATGCAAATTATTTAATTGAACCTTTCTCAAGGCCGATTAATCATTAAATTGATGCTATAATTTGAGTCCATGATGTGTAAAGTATGGGAAAGAATTAAGGACAACATATGACTTGGAAAATAGCCAAAGTGTTGGCCACACGGGTAGAGACACGGTCATGTGTCTCAGTAGTGTGGAGGACACAGTCTAGCACACGGGCGTGTGGCTTGACCTTGTGGATCAATTTGTTTGGCTGACGTCATAAACAAAGAGTTACATGGGCTAAGGACACGGGCATCTCCCAAGCCACATGGACGTGTGTGACCAAACGACCCAACCCACACGGGCGTGTGACTCTCCAAAGCAAGAAAATTGATTAAGTTGCCCAAAGATTTTCAAAGTTCTCAGTTTAGTCTCGAATCACCCCGATGTATGTTATAGGCTTCGAAGGCCTGTATAAGGAACGATATGCATGTGTTTGAGATGTTTTAATTTCGAGCAAAAATTTTGTGGCTCGATTTTACATGTTGTGAATGTTTAAGTCCGGTAACGCCTCAAACCCTGTCCCGACGTCAGATACAGGTAAGGGGTGTTACAATATATGTTTTAGTTATTAAATATCAAATGTTAATATGGTAAATCATGAAATAACATATGTTATAATAAAACATAAAAATTAAAATATGGTTTCATAATAATTTGCTTTTGCCGAAACTTAAAAGAAAAAGAAAAGAATAAGGTTTTCTCATGTTCGGCCATTGATAAGCTCAATCAAGGTATGTAACTAGCTCGATTTTTTATAATTTTTACGTTTTTGAGATCGTTTCTAAGTTATCTACAAAGCTCATGCTTGAATTTTTGATTTTGATGAATATTTTGAGTTATGCCATTGTTGAAAGCTTGTGATTTTTGTTATTTGATGATGGAAAATAAAAGATATGTGATAGATTAACATGTTTTATATTGGAATTTTTGATGATTTTGAGTAATTAGGGCTAAATTGAAAAAATAATAAATTGAGGGACTAAAATGTGAAATAAATGAAATGTATGGACTTGTATGAACACTAGGAATATTCGGCCTAGGCATGGTGTGTGCAAATTTCGTATGTTTTGTGTTTTGTGCAATTTGGACTAAATTGTAAAAAGTGTAAAATGTCAGGGGTAAAATGGTAAATTTCCCATTTATGTGTTTTTGGACTAAATTGAGTGAAAATATGTTTGAATGAGTTCAATTTGAATATGTTTAGATCAAGAACCAAAGAAATCGAATTTGGATCGGGGGAAAACTAAAGTTGTCGACTAGTCGTCCTATTTCGTTTTTCATCGTCCGAGGTAAGTTTATAAGCAAATAGATGATGTTAATTTTAATTAAATGTGAGTTATATTTGCTAAAATGAAATATGTGAATATATATATGAGCTAGCCGAATGTGTACAAGCTTGGCAGCTATGTTTATGAATTCGTTTTGATTGAGTTACAACGTCCGAAAGCCCCATATGAACCTTAGGAATAGCTAGGATACATATGTCATGACATAGGATTCCAGTATGTGATGTGCGAGTAAGACCATGGCATCGATATATGTGTGCGAGTAGGACTATATTTTATACGTTAGCATCGATATGTGACTCCAATATATGTGTGCGAGTAAGACCCTGTCTGGGACAGTGGCATCGATATGTGATTACATGAAAGACCACATCTGGGACGTTGGCATTGTATGATATATGTGATTATCTGAGTGTCCTATCTAATTCCATGTGATATCCCGAATTAGGGCCAAAACGGAATAGTGGTTTCGAAACCACAATTCTGAAGTAGAAAAATTTATTCTGATTAATTTTTATAATTTATTGAGTGATTAAATGCATGTGTTAGAATATCGATAGAAAATTTCATGAATTGCATGTCTAATTTGCCTATTAGGACTTAATTGAAAAAGTTGATAAATATGAGTTTTAGATGTTAAAGGATTTAATTGAAGAGCAGAATGAAGTAGAGGTCCTTAAAAGGTAATTATACCATTAGGTTTTCATGGACAAAAGTGGACATACATAGGTAGAAATAACCAAAGTTTTTAATGAAGGGTATTGTAGTCATTTGGTAATTAAAAGATTAAAAAAAGGAAAAAGATGGCAAAATATGTCCATCTTCTTCATTAGGATGAAATTTCAAGGGTTCTCCATATCTAAGGTTTGTTTCAAGCTTCCAAGCTCCATAGTAAGTGATTCCAAGCCTCGTTTTTAATGTTCTTTACGTTTTTGGAGTCCCGGTAACTTGATTTAGCTTATTCTAGCAATAAGTTAACCTAGGGTTTATATTTGGAAAAATACCCATAGGTGAAATGTGTTTATTTTGATGTTTTATGGTAGAATATGAAGCTTTAAATTGTGTTAAACAACTTTTTCTAAAAGATTTTACGTGAAAACGAGTAAAATAACATAATCGGTAAAAATACCTAATGTTTATAACTACATGTTAGAGTGAGAATTTGATGTTGCCATAGAAGGGGAAAATGATAAGCATGTCATAAAACATAATAATTTTGGAAAAAAATTAATTTTTGAGCTTTGGGGAAAAAGTGTAAATATGCAAAAGTTTAGGAGCAAAATCGTAATTTTTCCAAAGTTAGAGTTCAGGACTATTTTGATAAATGTGAGTATTAAATCAGATAAATGTGTTATTTTAGACCAAGAAAGGCATGGAATTGACCTTGATCGGGGAAAGGAAAAGATTGTGGACTAAATTGCAAAATTTCTTTATTTTGTACCGAGGTAAGTTCAGGTGTAAAGGTAGTAACATAATTATCATTTTAAGTAATTTAATGTTATTTATATGATATGATGATTAATATGCAAATTATGTGTGCTACTTGTTAAATATGAATTGCTACCGAGTATCAGTTTCGATATTCCGTGGAAGACGGCAAAGATGTGTGATCGAGGAAAAAGCCTGTTTGAACCTTGGGAATAGATTAGAATACAAGTGACATGTCACTAGGATATTTGAGTTCCGAGCTCGTTGAGTTGAGTCCGAGTTCACTTATGGGCAGGTTACATGGTAGTTGGGCTACATAATTTCCGCAGGCTATTGAGTTTGTCTAGCTGCGGGTATGGCACTTATGTGCATGAAATCCGTGTATTCGAATTATATTCCGATATGTTCAACGAGTAAATCTTAAGTGGATAAGGTGAGTACCTAAAACGAAGGTGACATGTTGGTAAGTGTGCTGAATGAGAAAATTTGTACAGGTATGTACTTAACCCTCGGGTTGAGACTTTAATATAACAATAATATGGTAGGATCATGAATGAGAAATATGATATGAATGCTTTGGTGATCTTATGCAAATGTGGATTTCATATTATTGCATGGTTATGTTACTTGCTATTTACATGTGGACTTACTAAGCAATTATGCCTACTCCCTCCTCTCTATTCTTTGTATTTTTGTCAAGCCAGGTAGGAAATTGGGTACGGTCGGAGGCACGCTCACACTATCAACAAATTATTTCGGTATAATGACTTGTATATTTTGGGAATATGGCATGTATAGCATTATAATCATTTTGTGTATATAATCTTATGATATGGCTCATGGATGGCATGGAAATGTTTGAGAATGATTAGCTATTGGAGTGGCTAATCAAGATTATATTTGATAACACGTATGCTTTATGTGCTAACTAATCTATGAAAATCCATAAAATGGTGAAATTGGCTATAAAACAGAATCACACAGCAACAGTGACTTGAGTTTGAAAAATCACTAAAAATATTAAAGATAGAAATAGATGATGAATAAAATATGTAATTGAAGCTAAATGAATCTATTTTCATGTGGAAGAAAGAAAATAGGTAAAAGAGTTGTATTTTATGAGATATTTACGTTTTGGTGAAACAGGGTCAGAGCGATTTCTGGATTCCCTGTTCCGACTTTAGAAATTCATCATAGATTGTGTAAAAATAATTAGGACTCAAAATTTATATGTATGGATTCCTTGTTAAGTATATTTTTAATAGAAACAAACGAAATGGTAATTGGATCTCTGTACAGGAAGAAATTTGATTCGTAGTGCACAGGGGTCAGAGTAGACGAACCCTGAAACAGGGGAGACTTTAACTAACAAACTGTACTAATTGGCCCTACCAAAAATTATAGAAAAAATTAGTAAGTATATATATGAGTGTAGTTTCAGGGAAAATTTACAGAATTTGATTTCAAGTTTTGTAACTCGAGATATGATTTTTTTAGCGACTATGACGTAGATGGACAGTTTACTACGAGAATTGTTTGAACTTGTTTAAATGCTAAAATAAGTTTAGTAATGTCTCATGCTCGACTCCAGCGACGGTCTCAGGTAAGGAGGTGTTACATTCCAAATGTTTCATTGGGCAACGATAATTTGTGATCTAATGTGTAAAACAAGCTAAAATGACCAGGTATGAGCTAGTTTATTACCTACTTGAAATAAGGTAAGTAAGTTACTTATTATTTGTTACAAAACATGTATGATGTAAATGGAGAATGTACGTGAAAATGGAAAGTGTATTCGGTCTTTATAATATATAATGTGAATGTTTTTGAAATGGTTCTTGAATATATGTATATAAGATTAGGTATATTCGGCCAATGTGAAATTTTATATGGAAGTATATGTTATATATGTAATTATGATCTTGAAAATAAATGTGAATATGATAGTATAAATTAGTTTGGTTAAGTTGAGTTGATGTTAACATTGAGTTATTTATTTTCTTATGATTTACTAAGTTATGTTAGCTTACTGTATGTGTTTGTTTGCATTGTTTTATAGATTTTGGAGTCAAGTTACGAGCTCGGGGATCATCGTCAAAGTCTATCACACTATCGACTGCCTTCGGTATTTTATAAGTTGAATTTTCCAACTTATGGCATGTATAGGATAGATTATAGTTTAAAATGTTGGATTTTGGTTTTGTATAATTTAAGCCATGTGAAAATGGCTTAACTTCTATGCTTTTATTATTATTATTATGGTTTAAGTTCATTTTGGTTATCATGTTATGTGTCATGGATGAATAATATTTGTGATATGTGTTTTTTTGCATTGAAGTTGGTTGGTGATTTTTGGATTTGTGCATTTGATTGATTCAGAAATGATATATAGATAGATAAATATGTATGTGAATTCGGTTGATATGCTTAATTAAGGTTTTATTATGTGATTTGGTATTAAGGAATATTTGTTTATATCCAAACATGGTTGGAGTTCATTTTGATATGCATGTTATATGGTATGATTTATCTTTATCAATGGTTAAGAAGCAAGTTGGTTTTGAGTTTTATTTTGGTAAATGTATAATATAAGTATTTAACATGATTTGGTATATATATATACATACGAGTATGATGTAATAAGTTTGATATGACATAAAACTTAATAAAATGTATACTTAAATACTTAGTCAAACATATGATCTTTGAATTAATTAAAAATGTGATTTTTGTTATATTGCTTAATAGGTAATATTAGCATGTTTATATTCGATTATGGTATGTTAAAATGTTAGACAAGCTATGTTATATATATATTTATATGTATATTGATTTAGATATTTTAAATGTATAGACTTGTAAAGTAATTGAATAAAGTTGAAAGTGAATAATTGTTAAACATATTTGTATTCGGCTAAATGCATTGAAAAATAATCAAATGAATAATGACTTGTGCATCAGTAAATCATGAAAATTATATGAGTTTTTATGTGATGTATAAATGTTCTACTTGACAGTAGATGAATGTCGAGTAGTGTATAGGTTGGTCCTTAAATTGTGAATATAAATTGATTGAATATGTTGTAAGGTACAAGTGTCGAATATGATATGGTCAAATTGATATGATTATGTGTACTTGGTTATGCGAGTTCTATTTATGTTTGATTTTTAGTATGTGATTGAAGTGTATTGTAGTTTGTACGTTTTGCACATTCTATAAGTTGCATTAAAGTTATATTCGGCTATATGGTAATAATGATTAAATCGGTTATTTATGTTAATAATTGATTGGTTTAAAAATTTTTGCAAGTGTATGCATATGATTGTTCGAAATTTGTGTTTTGTCTGGTAATACCTCGTAACCCTATTTTGACTACGGATACTGGTTAGGGGTGTTATAGATTTGATTGTGTTTCAGGTTATGTCAAAATCAAGTTTCTTCCCGAGCGTCTATAGCCATAAGTCAAATCTATGACTTGAACAAACTTTACGATTTGCTTCCGCATTGATGTGAGCATGGTTACATCATGTGACTCAACAAGAAGGACTCGAGGTTCGCCTAAGCTCAAAGGGCCTAAATGCAAGATGAAATTGTTCAAAACCCATGCAACGTTTGCATATGGATTTTTTTAGGCCAAACCATCCATCTCTTTTTATTTATAATTCTATAGTTTTTATTAATTCTTATTTAGTATGAGTTATTAATATGTGTCTTCAGTGTTTTTAATGCTAGTAGCTTTTAGTTAAGTTTGTTGTTAGATTTAATTATGTGTTAAATGCATCTTGAAAACTAGTTATTAAATATGTCTTGTTTTATTACATGTTTAATATGCATGAATTGTATCATTAATTAGGTGTTATTTCAGTTTAATTAAGTCATGCATTAAAGCATCTCATTTTTTCATTTAATTTAAGCATGAGTTAGTGTCATAAGTGTATGAAATGTATTATTTATTTTGGCAGTTACTTTTTATGCATAAGTTATAGTATGTTGATTTTCATTATAAATAAGGTGTTTTATGTTGAATATCTTATAAAAAAATTGCCAATGATTAATGTCTATTTACTTATGATGTAGGTGACTATTCATTTCATTTCAGGTTATTAGCAAGATTAAATTGTCTTAATGCATGTTTAATGTGTCTTAGGGATGATTTAAGGCTGATAAGAAGATCTAGCGATGTTCACACAGAAAGGCTATTTGGTTTTGGCATAAAAGAGTGCGCATTCAGTCACTTAACTTTTTGGTACATGAAGACTGTTTTTGGTGGATATTGAAGCACTCAAAGCTCATTATGGTGGCTGTTAAAATGGACCAAGAGTGACTCTTCAAGGCTGATCGGTTTTAGGCACTCTATAACACCCCTTACCTGTATCCGACGTCGAGACAGGGTTTGAGGCATTACCAAACTTAAACATAAACATTCATACAAATCGAGCCATAAAATTTGGTCCAAATCAAATTCATCCAATCACGTGTATATCGTCCCTTATGCCCACGAGGCCCAAAACATACGTTGGGAGTGGTTTAGGACTAAACTGAAAACTTTTGGAACTTTTCTTACACTTAGAAAATTTTCATACTTTGGAGAGTCACACGCCTGTGTGGGTAGGCTGTGTGGTCATACACATGCCCGTGTCCTCAGGCTATGTAGCTCTCTGTTTAAGACGTCATGCACAATTTGGGGTCACACGGCCAAGTCACACGCTTGTGTCTCGGGGCCTGTCCTTCACACAGCTGAGATACATGACCGTGTCTCTGCCCGTGTGGCCAAGAAAATGGCTATTTATCGAGCCATTTGCCACCCTCATTTGCACACTCACATGCACACTTTCAATGGAACTTAACGTGGCACAATTAAGCTACCAACACAACCATAATGAAGGCTTAAACATATCAAAACAATTATTTACTATTCATAACAAAACTTTCCACTTGAGTCATGTCACTAAATTATTTATATCTTGAGCTAAAGTACTCTAAATTAAGATCCGTTTGATTTTTCTGAAACTAGACTCAAATATCTTCCTACATAAAATTTCCAAATTTTATGGTTTAGCTAATAAGTATAGTTAATTCTTCAAATTCGTCCCTTTCTGCTATTTGACAGTTTCAACCTTTCTTCACTAAAGATTAATTATCTCTTAGTACGGGATTCGGATGATGTTCCCATTTATTTCTCTTGAAATCAGACTCATTAAGAAATTAAAAATAATAATTTAAACCCCCAAGTATTTTTATACAAATTTAATGATTTTCCAAAGTTAGAAGAGGGGAACCTGAAATCATTCTGACCTTGTCTCACAAAAATTCAAATATATCATAAAATGAAATTGTTTTGCTTACACCGTTTATTCTATGTAAAACTAGACTCAATAAGATTTAATTTCATATTTTATTCCATCTCTAATTCGATTTCCATAATTTTTGGTGATTTTTCAAAATTGTACTACTGCTGCTATCCAAAACTGTTTTAATGTTAATTTTACTCTTTCAACTAACTTTCATTAACATACCAATATAAACCACATCACACAATGACACTGGCATATGCATATGAGTAATTAATATACTTGCAACCCATTAGCCAATATAAGCAAATTTATATGGCTACATACCAAATCAAATCCTTATTCATTACAAGCCAATACATTTGGCCATATCATAATGACAGATACAAAAAATTAATAAGTCCCTATACATGCCATAGACTCAAAGGTTTGCGTTCATTTACCCAACATGATAGCTTGATAATGTGATAGAATCTCTGACAATCTCCAACCCGAGCTAGCTTATTAACCCTATGAGACATGGCAAAGGAAAGGGGAGTAAGATTCAAAGCTTAGTAAGTTCATATGCAAATAAGAACAACTATTAGCATTTATTTATTTTATCCATCCATGATGATACTATTATTACAATTTGCAATAAATCCAATGATTACCACTTACTCATTCATAATGCTTACTCTTTTATCTTATACACACTAATTGTATTATCTTGTCATTAGGCTAGCAACCATAATCTTCCTATTAATGCATATCACATTATTAACAAGTTATTTCAATTTGCTTAACAACACGCACATCATTTATGAGTAATCATAATTTAAACATATAGCTTAACAATCTTTCACATATCTATTGAATCACAACTTAAGTATATGCATCGTAATAAATCACAATTCAATTAGGCTTATAAGCCCAAAAGATGATTATTTTTCAATTCTTATCATACACCCATTTATCATAATTGTAGATCATTAGCCACATGACTATCAATATTTCACAAGCATAACATTCTCGTATGCATTCTTACAACATATTCATAGTATACCGAGACATTTACTCATGGGTTATAAGTACATACCTGTATTAGCTCGTAGCACATTCTCATATTTCCTCATCATTGACTTACTTTTCACATAATTCACTCATTTACCTATTGAACCACATTGGAATACTAAGGATGCTTGGGGATCTCATACCCATAGTACCATATCGATGCCATATCTCAAATATGGTCTTACATGAAATATCATATCGACACCATGTCCCTGACACGGTCTTATACGAAATCACATACCGATGCCATATCCCAGATATGATCTTATTTGGAATCTTGGTAGACCTAATATCATGACATTTGTATCTACTCTTGAGGTTAAATCCGGATTTCCCATTTCTCGAAACTTCGTCAAAATGATCATTAATCAATTTCATAAAAATAAATGTATACAATTCATGCACTATTTAAATATTAAATACATAACATAAGGTTTCATTATTTACGCATGAACTTACCTCGACACCAAAATGGCAAAAAGGGACCTAACCGTTAATTTTTCATTTTTCCTCCGTTCTAGGTCTGAACCTCATTTTCTTTGATCTATAGTATCACATTTAGTCTATTTATTAGTCACATTAGTCAATGTAATCCAAAAATCATACTATGATAAAATTACATTTTTGCCCCTAAACTTTATCATATTACACTTTTTCCCCTAGGCTTGTAAAATGATTTTTATTCAATTTATTTGCACTTTAAGCCTAGACAAATCATTTTCATAACTATAGCAGCCCACAATTTCCACTAAATCACACTTTTATGTCAAATTTTATAACTTTTACAAATTAGTCCTTTTTAGCATTTTCACCGAAAACTACTTTGTAAAAGTCGTTTAACACAAAAAAAATTCAAATTCCTCCCTTAAACATCAAAATACACACATGTAACACATGGGTAAATTTTTAAACATCAACCCTAGCTCAAATAAATGGTAGAAATAGATATATCTTGTTACGGGGATTGCAAAAACGCAAAAATCATTAAACATGGGGCTAGAACAGACTTACAATCGTGCTTGGAAGCTTGAAAAACCCTATCCATGGTTTCTCCATGCAAGTTTTGGCCAAGGGGTTGAAGATTGGCTTTTAATTTTGTTTTTCATTCATTTTAATTACTAAATGACCAAAATGCCCCTAACTTAAAAATATTCTATTTCACCTATTTCATGTCCCATTTTGTCCAAAAAATTAACCAATGATCTAATTACCATTTAAGGACCTCCAATTTAAAATTTCATAGCAATTAGACAGCTCTAGCTTCTAGAAATCAAGTTTTGTACTTGTTACAATTTAGTCCTTTTGACTAAATTGAGTGCCCAAACGTCGAAACTTTCAAACAAAAGTTTCACAAAATCATTCCATGAAATCATAGACCATAAAAATATAATAAAATAAGTTTTTTCTCGTTAGATTTGAGGTCTCGAAACCACTATTTCGACTAGGCCCAAAATTGGGCTGTTACACACTCGAAGCTAGTTATGGTGCCAATTAAAGAGATGAATACACAAGCATTACGACATTTGGCTTAGAGGAAAATGAAGGGACATCAAACATCACATTTAAAGGACCATTAAGTCTTCTTCAAGTGAAGAGGCATGATTTTTTCAACTATGCATGAATCAAGTGAACAAACATGACTCTTTGGCTGCCCATCAAGAGTTATACCCGAATTTTAATGTTTTGTTAATAGCTAGTGTGAATGTTGAATTTTAATAGTCATATTAGTGCCTATAAATAGTGTAACACCCCTCAACAGTATTCAACACCGGAAGAGGGCTATGGAGCATTACCAAACATATTATACATGTAACGCCCAAAATCCCGAAAACCCTGTTAAAAATTATTTTGTGTGTGCATGACATGGATGTATGGTTTCCTTAGTGGTTTAGTGCTCTGGGGGTATCTGCGGGGTCATGGGTTCGAGCCCTGGCTTAGGAAAATTTTTGCTCTTACTTGAATAAACATTGGTTGTCTGATAGTAGGCTTCTTAAATTTTTGAGGGTAAGGCATGACATGAAATGCTTGCTAGTCTGGTGGTGTATGGCATGTTGGGGTGTGTAGAGGTCTTGAGTTCGAGACCTGCCATGTCCAGGTGTGTTTTATTTTGGCCTATTGCCGTGTGGATGGTTGAGTATCACTAGAACCCTTCTACTTGGTTGGTTGGGTTGTTGAGGGAAGTAAAGGATCATGTTAGCCGAAATTGTAGAGAGATTTTAGGAGAGGAAAAAGTGGAGGGTAATGTGTAGAGGAGTTGAGGATGAATAGGGCATTGGCTCTCAGGAATTCGGCTATGGGTGAGAAGTAGTCATTTCATTTCGAATTTTTGCAAATTGTGATGCTTTTCACTTTTTGTTTCTGAAGCCGAGCCTTATTTTTCTTTTCGTGCATTTTTTCATAGCATGCTTCGATTCTTTCTTTTTCCCTTTCAAGTTTGTCGAATAGGCCTATCACCCTAGCCTCTGTTTCGATTTTGAGTAAGTACTTCTTAACTCCTATTCATCTTTTCTTTTCTTTTCCCCTTCACTCTATTTCTGCCTTGGCCGAATATCTTCCTTCCTCCCTCTCCCTAACTTCAACGTTACCCTTTAACTGAATAACTTTAACATTTTTGGTCGTTCCATCTCTTCCTCTCCTCTCAATCGTGCTAGTTCCCCTGCTTTGCTAGCTGAATATCTTTTCTCTTGTAGTTGAATCTTCTTCTGCTTTGACTAAGGGAATTGGGTTTCTTTTTGGGGTTGCTGAATTCTTGGCTATAGCCGAATCTTGCTATGGTTATCATCTATGTGTGGGTTGACGGTTGTGTTGTCTCTTTCTTTTTTGTACTATAATAGTCTTCCTTTCTAATCTCTTCTTTTCTCTATCGGTTACTGTCAGGAAGGTGTTTGTGGCTTCGTGTGCCTCGATTGTATGGTGTGCTGTGGTAGGCAGAATACCGGTATCCTTCATTCTTAATCTACATTCCGATAAGTCATTCTTTGGTTCAAGTGGATTACATGTGTGGTGGTGGTAACTAAAATGGATGGTTGTGCGGGCTTTGCTAAGGGTCTTGGATATCAACTCTTGTTAGCAATTTTTTAATATTAATTAAGTTATGTATTAAAAATGATGGTGTTTTACCCTATTGATAAGCGACTAATGGAATGATCTTGAATGAATGAAGGTTTGGCACTCGTGGGATTTTGGCACTTTTCCGAACCAGGTGTGTGAAACACTACCTTTGGATATGAAACTGCAAAGGCTGAAAAGCTGAAAAATCAAAGAGTGCATTATTGACACCACACGGGCAAGCGACTGCCCATGTGGAAGGCCGAGTGATAAAATGAGACTGTGTTATCGACAAGATGGCCATGAGCGACTTCATGAGTCGAAATGATATTGGGCCATTTTTTGCCGAACTAGGTCGTGTAGGCCTAATGGGCCTGTAGGCCCACTCGTAGAAATCACACAAAGTGTTGTAGATCGTGGGCCAGATTGTGTAAACCACACGTTCAAGGCCATTTCGGGGCTAAGTGGACCATATGAGAGTATGAGCCCATGTGGGCCGCAATATGGCTGAAGGTCCATTATCACTATTTGACTATTAAGGTCTCACAGGTCACCTAAGTCGACTGTGGACTTACTATTGGGTCGGTAAGTATACTTAGACCCTATACTGATGAAATGTCCCCTATATACCCCTGTGAGGTAAATTGACTGAAATACCCTTGTATTATGTATGACTATTTTTTAGCATGACAGTTTTGTAATATCCCGAATTAGGGCCTAATCAGAATAGTGGTTTCATGACCACAAATCTGAGATAGAAATAATTATTTTATAATTATTTTGATGATTATGATATGATTGCATGATTGTGTGAAAATTTCGTGATGAAATTCTAAGCCTAAAGTGCTTAAATTGAAAGTAGGGACTAAATCGAATAAGTTGCAAAACTTGCATTCTAGAAGTTTTTTGTATGAAATTGTTTTGGAATATTAATGAGGAGGTCTTAAATAGAAATTTGACCAATTTTAAGTTCATGGACAAAATTAGGACATGGAAGGAATTTTTGGAAAGTTTAGTAGTAAGGGTATTTTGGTCATTTAGTTATTAAAATGAATTAAGAACAAAATTAAAAGCCAATTTTTGTCCATCTTCTTCATTAGGCCGAAATTTCAAGGGTTCTCCATAGCTAGGGTTTGTTTCAAGCTTCCAAGCTCCATAGTAAGTGATTCCAAGCCCCGTTTTTAATGTTCTTTACGTTTTTGGAATCCCGGAAGCTCGATTAAGCTTATGTTAGCAATAATTCAACCTAGGGTTTATATTTGGAAAAATACCCATAGGTGAAATTTGTGTATTTTGATGTTTTATGATAGAATATGGGGTTTTAAATTATGTTAGACAACTTGTACTACTCGATTTTAAGCAAAAACGAGTAAAAGGGCTTAATCGGTAAAAATACCTAATAGTTACAAGTACATGTTAGAGTGAGAATTTGATGTTGCCATAGAAGAGAAAAGTGATCAGCATGTTGTAAAACATAAGAATAAGGAATAAAGTTTAATCCTGAGCCTAGGGGAAAAAATGTAAATATGCAAAAGTTTAGGGGCAAAATTGTAATTCTGCCAAAATTTGAGTTAAGGATTAATTTGCTAATGTGAGTATTAAATGAGCTAAATGTGTTATTTTAGATCAAGAAAGACATGGAATCGACCTCAATCGAGGAAAAGAAAAGATTGTGGACTAAATTGCAAAATCTTTATATTTTGGTACCAAGGTAAGTTCATGTGTAAATGTAGTAACATAATTGTCATTTTAACCAATTTAATGTTGTTTATATGATATGATGCTGATTATTATCATGAAATATTATGCTTTGTGGTTATTGTTGAATAATATGTAATTATGTGAATTACTTGATGAGTATGAACTATCACCGAAGTACCGATTTCGATATTCCGTGGAAGACGACAAAGATGTGTGATCGAGGAAAACGCCCGTTTGAACCATAGAAATAGATTAGGATACAAGTGACATGTCACTAGGATGGTTGAGCATCCGAACTCGTTGAGTTGAGTCCGAGTTCACTTATGGATGCGAATGTCCGAACTCGTTGAGTTGAGTCCGAGTTCGTGAAATGTAACTATGTGACAGCCCAAAATTGACCCTAGCCGGGAAGTGGTTTCGGGACCACTAAACCGAGTCATAAAAATAATTAACCGTCATAATTGATGCTCATTATATGTACATGTGCATGTGTGAAAATTTCGTGTTTGAATTTTGTTAATTGTAAGTGAATTTTATCAAATAGGACTTATGTGAGAAAATTTTGAAATGTGCTAGGCAAATGCAAAGTGGCCTATTAATGCATATTGTGAAAATGATGGTTTTTCATGTCAATTTACCCAAATTAAGGCATAGTTGTAACACCCCGAACCCGAGACCGTCACCGGAGTCGAACACGAGGTGTTAACAGACTTTAAAAAAATAATTTCCCAGACACTGCCAATCTGCGTACTAGTCACTTTAAAAATAATATCTTGAGTTCAGAAACTCGGAATCCAGTTCCGTAAATTTTTCCTGAAACTAGACTCATATGCCCATCTACATATTTTTTTCTAGAATTTTTGGTTGGGCCAATTAGTACAGTTTATTAGTCAAAGTCTCCCATGTTACAGGGATCGACTACACTGACCTTTGCGCATTACGACTTGGATATCTCCCTGTACAGGGCTTCAATACTGATGCCGTTTGTTTCTATAGAAACTAGACTCAGAGAGGAATCTATACATATGTGGCTTGACTCCTAATTGTCTCTGGTTAATTTGTAATGAATTTCCAAATTCGGAACAAAAAATCCAGAAACCGTTCTGGCCCTGTCTCACAAGAACCTGAATATCTCTTAACATACTGTCCGTATGATTGTTTCGTTACTTTCCTATGAAAATAGATTCATCAAGGTTCGTTTACATAATTTATTCACTATTTAATTCCATTCCTACTAGTTTTAGTGATTTTCCAAATCTACATCACTGCTGCTGTCAGCATCTGCCTTTAAGGTAGACTTTACCTATTTCATGGTTTCCATGATTCAACTAGCCCTTTTTGCATAAATAGCACAATTTATGATAGTGATTAACCATTCCCATGGCCAATCCTTGTCAAGCATATCAACAGCAAATGATTATAACATTATACTCAAACACATATAAGCCATTTTCGCATGGCTATCCAAAATTATACAAGTCCAAAGGGTCCATGACCCACAACAAACGGGTAGTCCTATACATGCCATTTCGAAGTTCAACCAAAATTGTACCAAAAGCGGGGGGGACTTTGATAGTGTGGGCGACTTCGACTTCAAAATCCCGAGTCCGATAGCTGGAGAACCAAAATCTATAAAACAGAGGATCAAAGAAACGGAGTAAGCAATTTATGCTTAGTAAGTTTTGAGCAAGGAATTCCAGCACAGCAAAAGTATGGCATTCATATAGCTAAACGGATAATTTCATATGCACAAATTTTCGATATCATACTTGCTTCACATTACCAACCCTTATGTACATACACAAAAGATCAACTTAGCCAAAGGCCGGTAGCTCGTTTATCAACTGAGCGAATACTTATTTGTAAGGGCTCAACTAAATTCAAGCACATACGAAACATACCTCAATGTTGGGATGTTTCTAGAGTATTTACTGAAATTTTTACAGCAAGATCATTCATTCCCATCACGTACCTTCGGAATTTAACCGGATATAGCTACTCGTTCAAATGCCTTCGGGACATAGCCCGGTTATAGTAACTCGCACAATTGCCTTCGGGACTTAACCCGGATTTAGTAACTCGCGCAAATGCCTTCGGGCTTAGCCCGGAATTAGTATCTCGCACAAATGCCTTCGGATCTTAGTCCGGATATGGTCACTTAGCACAAAGCCTTCGGGACTTAGCCCGGACATCATTCAAATAACCATGCACATTTAACAATAAATCATGGCACATTCGTATTTCGTTTTCGTTAGCAAAACTCAAACACAAGACATTTATCATTCTTGCAATTTCGGCTCAATAGCCACACAAAGAGCATGATTTTAATTTGCTTAAAACATGATCTAATCAAATCATAATTTAAGCTCTTTTACTCAAGAACTTACCTCGGATGTTGTCGAACAATTCCGATAGCTATTCGACCACTTTTTCCTTCCCTTTATCGGATTTAGTTCCCCTTTGCTCTTGAGCTTAATTAAACAAATAAATTGATTTAATCATTTGAGCATCGAAAAGAGGAACACAAGGCACTTAGCCCATATTTATACATTAGACATTAAAGTCACATATGTACGGAATCATGAATCAAACTCAACATTTTAGTTAATTTCCCCCTTGGCCGAATTTTCTAAGCCAAGACAAAAGCATCAATATGCTTGCCTCTAACCGAATACATGCAACACCAATCTTCTTCCTATGGCCGAATATGCATGTCTATGTTGGGGCCGATTATATACTTAATACCACACATAAATGACATACATTTTACTAACTAATGCATTCCATATTATACTCAATACGCATCCATCATTTAATCCATAACCGAAGCACCATCATGTGCAATCATATATATATATATGTGCAAGAGCCGAATCCCAAATTTTGATTATAACCAAATTTAATCGTATATCCAAAACATAAATCTTACCTACCATGCAATAAGCATAAATCACACTCATGGATATACCATGGCCGATACTTCCAACAACACCAAAGAAAAATATACTTCATGGATCTAAGGTAGAACCAAGAGATAAACTCATAATCATCAAGATGTAAGTAACTACCATTTTTCATCTAGATTTAGCATGAAACACAACCATCACCCTTATTAATCTCCATAGCCGAAAACCTTACTTATTCCAAAAATTCAAATCTCAACTTGGTCACGAAAATAACTTGGTATCTCACCGACACAACATCAACACCAAGCAAGAATGATGCATCCATGGCCGTGTGTCATTTCCATCACATAGCAAGATTTAGACCATGGGCTAGGTAGAAGTCAAGCTAATAACTAAAACATGCATGCATCTCATGGAACATCGTCAAACATACCTTAGCCTAGTTACATGCATGGCCGAACCTCTTCAACCTTTCTTCTTCCTTCCTCCTTAAAATTTTTGGCCAAAGATGAACCAAAGGATGAGCACTTTTTTTTTGTTTTTCTTTCTAGTTTCGGCAAAATGGGGGGGGGAGACAACCACACACTTTTTTTTGTTTCCATCATATTCCCTTTCATTATTTTATGCCCATTCTCCTTATTTTATTTTTTTCCACCCATGATGCACCAACACAACATGTCTATGACATGTCTTGCCCATCACACTTGGTCTACCGTGCTTGTCATGGCCAGCCACTACTAATTAGGGGGGGGAATTTGACATGCAAGTCCCCCCTTTTTATTTCATGCACTAATGGGTCCTTATGCTTCGACCTATCACATTTCAAAAATGTCGCACATAAGTCCTATTGACTAAATTCACATGCAATCGACTAAATCGAAGCTTGAAATTTTCACACATTCATAATTACATATTCTAGACAATAAATATCACATTCAAACATATCGGTGATTCGGTTTAGCGGTCCCGAAACCACTTCCCGACTAGGGTCAATTTTGGGCTGTCACAACTCTCCCCCACTTAAGAAATTTTCGTCCCCGAAAATCTTACCGGTAAATAGGTTTGGGTATCGTTCTTTCATCGAGCTCTCGGTTTCCCAAGTAGCTTCCTTGATCCCGTGTTTGAGCCATAACACCTTAACTAACGGAACCCTTTTGTTTCGCAACTCTTTCACTTCACGAGCTAGGATACAAATCGGTTCTTCTTCATAACTCAAGTCAGATTGAATTTCAACTTCTGAGGGATTAATCACATGTGACGGATCGGATCTATAACGTCGAAGCATCGAAACATGAAAGACATCGTGAATCTTTTCAAGTTCAGGGGGCAAAATCAATCTATACGCAACCGGACCAACTCGTTCAGAGATTTGGTACGGCCCAATGAATCTCGGGCTCAACTTGCCCTTACGACCAAATCTGAGTGCCTTTTTCCAAGGCGAAACTTTAAGAAACACTTTATCTCCCACCTGATATTCAATGTCTTTTCGTTTCAAATTCGCATACGATTTTTGACGATCTGTGGCTGCTTTCAGACTTTCACGGATTACCTTTACTTTCTGTTCGGCATCCTTAATCAAATCAACTCCGAAAATTTTACTTTCACCGAGCTCGGTCCAAAACAATGATGTACGGCATTTACGACCGTACAAAGCCTCGTAAGGTGCCATCTTAATACTTGATTGAAAACTATTGTTGTAAGCGAATTCAATCAAAGGTAAATACCGTTCCCATGAACTACTGAACTCGAGGATGCAACATCTCAACATATCCTCAAGTATCTGAATTATCCGCTCAGATTGACCATCGGTTTGGGGGTGAAAAGCAGTGCTAAAATGCAGCTTGGTACCCAAAGCTTCTTGCAATTTCCTCCAAAATCGCGAGGTGAATCTCGGATCTCTATCCGACACGATAGAAATAGGTACCCCGTGTAATCTCACAATCTGAGAAACATACAATTCGGCTAGTTTATCCAATGAAAAATCCGTACGCACGGGGATAAAGTAAGCCAACTTAGTCAGTCTATCGACAACAACCCAAATCGCATCTTTCTTAGTTGCTGACAATGGCAGTCCGGACACAAAGTCCATTGTGACTCGATCCCATTTCCACTCGGGTATCATGATCGGCTGAAGTAATCCTGAAGGCACTTGATGTTCCACTTTCACTTGTTGACATATTAAACATCTCGAAACAAAGTCGGAGATGTCTCGTTTCATACCATGCCACCAAAACCAACGTTTCAAATCGTTGTACATTTTCGTACTCCCCGGGTGAATTGACATTCGGCTACAATGGGCTTCGTTCAGAATCATCGAAATGAGTTCCGAATTCCTTGGAACATACAAACGACTTCTGAACCTCAAACAATCATCATCATCAATTTGAAACTCCGATTCCTTGTTCGGAGCACACTCAGCCTGTTTTGCAACCAATTCATCATCAACTTTCTGGGCTTCACGAATTTGATGAATCAATAATGGTTTGGCTTTTAATTCAGCTACTAACACATTGCCGGGTAGAACAGACAAGTGCACATTCATCGCTCGTAAAGCAAACAATGATTTCCGGCTTAAGGCGTCCGCAACCACATTAGCCTTTCCCGGGTGGTAATCAATGACAAGCTCGTAATCTTTCAACAACTCAAGCCAACGTCTTTGTCGCAGATTTAAGTCTCTTTGAGTCATCAAATATTTGAGACTTTTGTGATCCGAAAATACATGGCACTTTTCACCAAATAAGTAATGTCGCCATATTTTTAGAGCAAATACGATGGCAGCTAGTTCAAGGTCATGGGTCGGATAATTTTTCTCATGTGGCTTTAATTGTCTCGACGCATAGGCCACCACTCGACCTTCTTGCATCAATACGCAACCCAACCCAAGTAGGGATGCGTCACTATAAATGACAAACTCTTTGCCTGATTCGGGTTGCACTAAAATTGGAACTTCAGTCAAATAAGTTTTCAGTTGATCGAAACCTTTCTGACATTTCTCCGTCCATTCGAACTTAACATCCTTTTGAAGTAGCTTCGTCATTGGTGTGGCTATCGTCGAGAAACCTTTTACAAATCGTCGGTAACAACCGGCGAGCCCTAGGAAGCTCCGAACTTTGGCAATATTTCTTGGAGGTTTCCAGTTAAGTATGGCTGAAATTTTGTTCGGGTCAACTCGAATACCCGATGCGGATACCACGTGACCCAACAAGCTAACCTCTCTTAACCAGAACTCACACTTACTGAACTTAGCATATAACTGCTTATCCCGCAAAATTTGCAACACTAGTCTCAGGTGCTCAGCATGTTCGGTCTCATCTCTTGAATAGACCAAGATGTCATCAATGAACACAACTACGAACCGATCCAAATATGGCCTGAAGATCCGATTCATCAAATCCATAAATACCGCAGGGGCATTAGTGAGCCCAAACGGCATCACTAAAAATTCGTAGTGACCATATCTCGTTCTGAAGGCAGTTTTGGGTATGTCCGAATCTCGAATTCGCAACTGATAATAGCCCGATCTCAAATCTATTTTTGAGAACACTGAGGCTCCCTTCAGTTGGTCGAACAAATCATCGATACGCGGTAACGGATATTTTTTCTTTATCGTCACTTTATTCAGTTGACGATAGTCAATGCACAACCTCATGGTTCCGTCCTTCTTTTTCACGAACAATACTGGTGCACCCCAAGGTGAGAAGCTTGGTCGAGCGAAACCTCTATTCGTCAATTCTTGCAACTGAGCTTTCAACTCTTTTAACTCGGTTGGTGCCATACGATACGGAGCCATCGAAATCGGCGTAGTCCCAGGTACAAGCTCAATACCAAACTCTATCTCCCGAACAGGTGGTAAACCCGAGAATTCTTCAGGAAAAAACATCCGGGTATTCACAAACCATCGGCACAGATTCGGGTTTCTTTTCTAATTCTTTGTCATCAAGTACATACGCAAGGTATGCTTCGCACCCTTTTCTTACATATTTCTGGGCCAACATTGAGGATATTACAGCTGGCAACCCATCCAAGTCCGTAGACTCAACTCGGATTACTTCGTTATTTGTGCACCTCAATTCAATAGTCTTGCTTTTGCAATTCACAACCGCATCATGCACGGTCAACCAATCCAACCCGAGAATAACATCAAATTCATCAAATGGCAAAAGCATCAAGTCCGCCGGAAAACAAGAACCTCGAATTACTAGGGGACATTCCTTACACACTTTGTCGACAAGCACGTAACGACCCAAGGGATTTGACACCCGAATTACGAACTCAGTAGACTCAATAGGTAAAGTCTTACTGGATGCTAAGGTTTCACATATGTAAGAATGAGTAGAACCGGGGTCAATCAAAGCAATTACATTAGTATCAAAGAGAGTAAAAGTACCGGTAATAACATCAGGCGAAGAAACATCCTCGCGGGCACGTATAGCATAAGCTCTAGCAGGCGCACGAGCCTCGGATCTGGTCGTAGCATCTCTAGATCCTCTCTGACCACCACCAGCATTGCCCGTATTTCCAGATGGTCTACCTCGAGCAGTGGTAGCACCCGGTTTCCCACTCTGATTTACATTCTGTTCAGACAACCTCGGGCAATCTTTAATGAAGTGGTCAACTGATCCGCACTTGTAACAGAAGCGGTCAGGGAATCTACAACTCCCCGAATGCCATTTACCGCAATATCGACTTTTCATTCTGTCTCGACGTTCATTCCCAACACTGGCGACCGAAGTGCCTCGTGTACCCACAGGGGGTCGATCACGATCTCGTCTAAAAGGCCCAAAGTGCCTCTCGACCAGCCGACATCATCTCGAAATTTCTTCGATGCCTGTTGACGAGACTTTCCCGAAGATCTTTTATGAAACTCTCCAGTTCCCACATCAACTTTTTGTTTTTCTTTTCTAAGCTCTTCGGCTTTACAAGCTCGCTCGACAAGTACTACGAACTCTCGTATTTCAAGAACGCCAACGAACATTTTTATATCTTCATTCAGCCCATCCTCGAAGCGTTTACACATGATAGCCTCGGACGAAACACATTCCTGAGCATACCTACTAAGTCTAAGAAATTTTCCCTCGTAATCAGTAACCGACATGGAACCTTGCTTAAGCTCAAGAAATTCCTTCCGTTTTTGATCAACAAATCTCTGACTGATATACTTTTTCCGAAACTCAGTTTGGAAAAACTCCCAAGTTACTTGCTCTCGGGGCACAACAGAAGTCAGAGTACTCCACCAATAGTAGGCAGAATCACGTAGCAAGGAGATAGTACACTTTAGGCATTCATCGGGTGTACAAGATAGCTCATCGAGTACCCGGATAGTGTTGTCCAACCAAAATTTAGCTTGTTCGGCATCGTCGCTATCCGTAGCTTTAAATTCAGTAGCCCCATGTTTTCGAATTCTGTCAACTGGGGGCTTATTTGACCTTATTTGGTCAGTTACCGGAGGTATTGTAGGTACGGGGGTTGTATTAGTCGGGAAGGGAGGTTGTGGAATTAGTTCGAATGTATTGGTTGAACCAATCATTCATCACGCTATAGAAAGCTTGTCTAGCTTCATCATTCGGGTTACTAGCATTAGGTTGAGAGTTCACTGGCACTGTCCCTTGTGCGGGAGCAGGCGCTACACTCTCAAGATCATCAGCTACCGCTCGGTCGAGATCGGGATCCATTACTATAAATAAACACATTTGCAAATGTCAGAAATCACCACACTATCAAATAATCACATAAAATGGCATGTATAGCTAGACCCAACGCATTACGGTAGTCCTAGAATCGACTAAACCGTAGCTCTGATACCAATCAAATGTAACACCCCGAACCCGAGACCGTCACCAGAGTCGAACACGAGGTGTTAACAGACTTTAAAAAAATAATTTCCCAGACACTGCCAATCTGTGTACTAGTCACTTTAAAAATAATATCTTGAGTTCAGAAACTCGGAATCCAGTTCCGTAAATTTTCCCTGAAACTAGACTCATATGCCCATATACATATTTTTTTCTAGAATTTTTGGTTTGGCCAATTAGTACAGTTTATCAGTCAAAGTCTCCCATGTTACAGGGATCAACTACACTGACCTTTGCGCATTACGACTTGGATATCTCCCTGTACAGGGCTTCAATACTGATGCCGTTTGTTTCTATAGAAACTAGACTCAGAGAGGAATCTATACATATGTGGCTTGACTCCTAATTGTCTCTGGTTAATTTTTAATGAATTTCCAAATTCGGAACAAAAAATCCAGAAACTGTTCTGGCCCTGTCTCACAAGAACCTGAATATCTCTTAACATACTGTCGTATGATTGTTTCGTTACTTTCATATGAAAATGGATTCATCAAGGTTCGTTTACATAATTTATTCACTATTTAATTCCATTCCTACTAGTTTTAGTGATTTTCCAAAACTACATCACTGCTGCTGTCAGCATCTGCCTTTAAGGTAGACTTTACCTATTTCATGGTTTCCATAATTCAACTAGCCCTTTTTGCATAAATAGCACAATTTATGATAGTGATTAACCATTCCCATGGCCAATCCTTGTCAAGCATATCAACAGCAAATGATTATAACATTATACTCAAACACATATAAGCCATTTTCGCATGGCTATCCAAAATTATACAAGTCCAAAGGGTCCATGACCCACAACAAACGGGTAGTCCTATACATGCCATTTCGAAGTTCAACCAAAATTGTACCAAAAGGGGGGGACTTTGATAGTGTGGGCGACTTCGACTTCAAAATCCCGAGTCCGATAGCTGGAGAACCAAAATCTATAAAACAGAGGATCAAAGAAACGGAGTAAGCAATTTATGCTTAGTAAGTTTTGAGCAAGGAATTCCAGCACAACAAAAGTATGGCATTCATATAGCTAAACGGATAATTTCATACGCACAAATTTTCGATATCATACTTGCTTCACATTACCAACCCTTATGTACATACACAAAAGATCAACTTAGCCAAAGGCCGGTAGCTCGTTTATCAACTGAGCGAATACTTATTTGTAAGGGCTCAACTAAATTCAAGCACATACGAAACATACCTCAATGTTGGGATGTTTCTAGAGTATTTACTGAAATTTTTACAGCAAGATCATTCATTCCCAAATCACGTACCTTTGGAATTTAACCGGATATAGCTACTCATTCAAATGCCTTCGGGACATAGCCCGGTTATAGTAACTCGCACAATTGCCTTCGGACTTAACCCGGATTTAGTAACTCGCGCAAATGCCTTCGGGCTTAGCCCAGAATTAGTATCTCGCACAAATGCCTTCGGATCTTAGTCCGGATATGGTCACTTAGCACAAAGCCTCCGGGACTTAGCCCGGACATCATTCAAATAACCATGCACATTTAACAATAAATCATGGCACATTCGTATTTCGTTTTCGTTAGCAAAACTCAAACACAAGACATTTATCATTCTTGCAATTTCGGCTCAATAGCCACACAAAGAGCATGATTTTAATTTGCTTAAAACATGATCTAATCAAATCATAATTTAAGCTCTTTTACTCAAGAACTTACCTCGGATGTTGTCGAACGATTCCGATAGCTATTCGACCACTTTTTTCTTCCCTTTATCGGATTTAGTTCCCCTTTGCTCTTGAGCTTAATTAAACAAATAAATTGATTTAATCATTTGAGCATCGAAAAGAGGAACACAAGGCACTTAGCCCATATTTATACATTAGACATTAAAGTCACATATGTACGGAATCATGAATCAAACTCAACATTTTAGTTAATTTTCCCCCTTGGCCGAATTTTCTAAGCCAAGACAAAGCATCAATATGCTTGCCTCTAACCGAATACATGCAACACCAATCTTCTTCCTATGGCCGAATATGCATGTCTATGTTGGGGCCGATTATATACTTAATACCACACATAAATGACATACATTTTACTAACTAATGCATTCCATATTATACTCAATACGCATCCATCATTTAATTCATAACCGAAGCACCATCATGTGCAATCATATATATATATGTGTGCAAGAGCCGAATCCCAAATTTTGATTATAACCAAATTTAATCGTATATCCAAAACATAAATCTTACCTACCATGCAATAAGCATAAATCACACTCATGGATATACCATGCCGATACTTCCAACAACACCAAATAAAAATATACTTCATGGATCTAAGGTAGAACCAAGAGAGAAACTCATAATCATCAAGATGTAAGTAACTACCATTTTTCATCTAGATTAGCATGAAACACACCATTATTAT